>NW_022111370.1:1196694-1198351 GCF_000313985.2 Echinops telfairi | reverse complement strand
ATACATCAATTGTGTAAAGCACATTTATACATTCATTGCCCTCATTATTCTCAAAACATTTGCTCTCCACTTAAGCCACTGGCATCAGCTCCTCATCTTTCCCTCTTCCTCCCCACTCCCCCTCCCCAAAACAACTATTTCACAATATATAATTATGTATTGTTTTTGTGATGAATCACCGTGCTTTAATTATCTTCACTTTGTAACAATGAAAACACATTCTGCATATCATATATTTACATTATGATTCATAACAGTAGCAAAATTACAATTATGAAGTAGCAATGAAAAGAACTTTATGGTTGGGGGTCACCAACCATGAGGAACTGTATTAAAGGGTCCCGGCATTAGGAAGGTTAAAAACCACTGCTGTATAAGGTCACGATGATTCAGAAACAATGATAGGGCAATGATGTCATCTATGCTCTGTTTTATCACACATAATGCTCTTTTCCAGAGACTGATCCCTCTGGATAACATATCTGACACACCTAAGACAAAATCTCCCCATCTTCCCTGTTCAGAACATTTTGGGTAAACCATGGCAAGAAAGATTTGTTTGTTTTTCTGGCAGCATATGGCATATTTAATAAGCTTCACCAAGACCAACATTTTATATGTCCTCTATCAGGAGCTGGGTGAATATCTGAGAGATTGGCCAATCTTTATGAAATATAATTTATGCCAAAACTATGATTTCAGGAGGTAGACTATATTCCATGTATCTCAATATTTATCACTAATGGGTGTAGTTGGTTAGGTGGTGGGTTGCTAACTGAACGGTCAGCAGTTTTTAGGTCGAAGCTACCTCACAGGTAAACTCTGGGACTTTCTACACCAGTAAAACTTTAGAATCTCAGAAACCCCAAATCAGCAGTTCTATCCTGTCCTCTAGGGTAGATCTGGATCAGAATGGGCTCAATGGCAGTGAGTTATCCAAATGCTTCATTTAAAAAGTCAAAACTCATAGCAGGATCCATCTAGAAGGAAGATCAGCAAAGTGCGGCCATTTAGTCATATGTGTTTTGTTCAGTATACAAATTTTAATAGTTAGTTTTTGTGTTTGTGTGTGTGTGTGTGTGTGTGTGTCAACATAGCTGCCTTAGAAAATGTGGGCAGAGTTTAGCCTGTCATTCAGGTTGCAGCGTGATTGGAGGGTTACCTTGATAAATGACTTTCAGCCTTTCTTTTTCTCTCTGGAGGTGGGCCACACACTCTCTCTGCTTCACCTTCCTGTTGATGAGCCAATTCAAGCCACTCTGATGGCAGCCAGAGTCTTAGAGATATGTATGTCCCCTGCCATTGGATCTACAAGACTTTGCACCCACTGGCATGTGATCTCCCTGCCTTCTGCATCATTGCTTGTGTCTGCAAGAGTCTGAATAAGGATTCATGGACTAGTATCGACTATATAGACTTGAATTGGATTGGGGTAGGATGTTTGCTTGATATATAATGATTTCTCTCTCTATAATAAAGCTCTCTCTTACACATATATGAGTGTTCCTGGATTTGTTTCTCTAGTCAACCCTGCTAACACACACACATGTAGCTCAGAAGTAAAATTGAAAAAAAAAGTTAAAGGCCATTATTCAGATAATGGTGATTATGTTTCATTTCATTGTAAAACTATGCTATGACTCTCAAATAAATTTTT
>NW_022111370.1:1192682-1195644 GCF_000313985.2 Echinops telfairi | reverse complement strand
GAGGAAAATGTACCAAATGGTCCCATGGGGCTACGATGTGAAGAAACGGATACTAGATTATTAGGGAGAGCCTAGGTGAGGAGCTCGCAAGACACTGGATATGCCAAAATATTGAGGAGTGAGATTTTCACAGAATACAAGTGTTAATCAAGTGGGCAGGTGACATTTCATTCCCAAGTTGACAGCATATCCTGGGTAAAAAGAAATAAATTATGGAAATAAGCCAAGGCTGGTTGTGTTAATAGGATTCACTTTAAAAGAATGGATGTCTACCACATTATTGGGAAGAAAACAGGATTTCACCACTTAAATTATCATTATAGGATGGCTAAAATGGTTCTCTGCACAGATTATCTTTAGCAATAGTTTCCTACTGATATGACAATATCCATAAATACTGAAATGTGAAATAAGACTTTTTTTCTAAAAGTAGGTTTTCAGAAATTAGGAAAATAACCAGTTTCAAGAAATCAAAAGTCAAGAGATTAAAAGACAAGCTGCACTAGATAAATTTGATGCACAAAATATCTTCAGAGTATTGCAAAGAAAAGATGTTACTTTGAAGAAAAAGGTATACCTTATCGAAGCAGTCATATTCTCCATAGTTTTATGTGCATGTGAAAGCTAGGCATTGAGTAATAAAGACTGTAGAGGAATGCATTTGAATTGTAGTGCTGGACAAGACTATTCAAAGTACCATGAACTACTAAAGAGCAAACTGATCTGTCTAGGACGAAGCATGGCCGAAGTACCCCTTAGAGGCAAGAATGACAAGGCTTGGTCTTACATACATTGGACATGTTGTCAGAAGAGACCAGTCCCCAGAGAAGGGCATCATGTTTGGTGAAGTAGAGGGACATCTAGAAAGAGGAAAACCCTTAAGGAGATGGATTGACACAGTGGCGGCAACAATAGGCTCAGGCATGGGAACAATTGTAAGCATGGTGCGGGACCACCATATTTGTTCTGTTGGGCATCCGGTCCCTGTGGATACAAACCAACTTGATGACACCCAGCAACAACATCAGCCAGCTGAATGCAACTTACCATAACAGTGATCCGAGGGAGGAAAAATGGTTGTGTACAACTTTGGCCACCTAGTGTTTAACTGATCTTTACACCAATTTTATTTTTTTTCCAGATCTCTCTCTCTCACTGCCATCCAGTCGATGCTGACTCATAGTGACCCTTGTGGGTTTCTGAGACTAGCTGTTATGGTAGGAGAAAGCCCAGTCCTTCTCCCACAGAGCAGCGGGTGGTTTCGAACTGCTGACCACACAGTACGAAGTCCAAGCATAATCCACTACATAACCAGGGCTTTGGGAAATTACTCCTCCTCTTTACCCATCCTCTTGGTGTTCATGGAACAGGAATGGCAATTCGAGGTCTGAGGAATTCAAGACCAGAAGATGAGATGGAAAGCCAGCTTTTGCAAACTTTGTTTTCTTTTTCAGAATAAGATGAGCATTAATAGTAATAATGGTGAAATGTTGTGTGATTGTGTGACTACATACAATAACGCACGAAAAAGGATCGCTACACAGATACCAAGAAGACTAAGGGGCACTTGCACAACACAGACCAACATAGCCAATCCCATTGGCAAGCTTAGTCTCAATGTTTTATGCTGTCTTGCTTTGATTTTAAAGGAAGAATGTACTGGTGGGAGTTTGTGGCATGTACCTTCACTCTGAGCGTAAAATTAGGTGATCTGCTCCTGGGCAGATTTACTGCCTTGGAAACCCGATGCGTTGAATATGAGTTGGGATGGACTTGATAATAACAGGTTCTTTTTCTTTTCATGAGAGGATATTACCCTCTAACTATTTATACTTTAAAGAATTATGGCAGCTGTTTTTATAAATCATTAGTCTTTTCCTTTTTGACATGAAAATAATAAATATGTCTTATGGTGAAGCCAAGATCACTGTGAGGCCCCTTTGAGATTGCCCATTGTCTCTGTTTCTTTGTGGGGCCATAACAAAATAGCACAAAGTGATGAGCTTGAAAGCACAGTGTTCCTATCCTTAGAGCTCTCAAGGCTGTAAGTCTGACTGTAGGGCCTTGGATGAACTAAGCTCTCTCAGTATTGACTGTGGAGGAAGATCCTTACTTTTCTCCACTTGGCTTCTGGTAACCTGGCATTCCGGGATATTCTTTGGTTTGTATGCTCCCAAGGTGCATGCTCCCAACTTCCCCGAATTTGTGTCTCTGTTTCCTCGTCTGTCTTTCCTTTTATAAATCACCAGGCAGAAAGTATTAGGATCAGGATACACTCTACTCTGGTATGGCTTAACAATAAAAATCTGTAATGAAAAGGTTATTTCTCCCAACAAGGTACTTACTATTCACCAGTGCGACTGATAGCACTTTAATACACACCAGAGAATCCAATTTGGTGCATTCAGACATTAGAGAAGCATTCCTTATTCACACTTATACTGGCCTTGGGCCCCTCGACTCGACTGAAGGCAGGTAAAGCCTGGTTGGAAAGCTCAAACTGTGCTCACCATTCCTGTGGAGTAGGTGAGCCCAGCCTAGCCTGGAGTTATTCATCCCTAAAGGCTAATTTTGTTTTCCTTTTATTAATGAGACTCAACAGCTTGCCCAAACTATATTTTCCTTGAAACTGTGCCGTGCCCTCACTCGAGAAAAAATGTAGCTTATTTTACATTCATTTTTTAAAAGTTACTTTAAGCATCATACACATAAAATAAATGGCACCAAATTTAGAGGTAATGGAGAAGAAAAGCATTTAGGATGTTAATTTAAGGAGTGTGCATAACTTCCTGCAGATTGAAATCTCCCAGCAGCTTGAAAATGGGCTACTTAAGTTTTCAAAATTAGATGTTTCTGTAGGTATATTAGTCATAAAGACTAAAAGAATGTGGCTGTTTTATGTTAAGTGTTTTCTTTAAAATTCTGTTCAACTTTGAGTCATACAATCTAACAAGGTGACACA
>NW_022111370.1:1189657-1191203 GCF_000313985.2 Echinops telfairi | reverse complement strand
TGCCATCTATTCAATTCTGAATCATAGGACAGGATACATTGGCCCTGATGAGTTTCTGAAATTGTAACTCTTTGGGTTTTTTTTCCATTTTATTGGGAGCTCTACAGTTATTATAACAACCCATAGTTCAGTTAGATCAAACATGGTTGTAAAATTGTTGCCACCACTATTTTCAAAGTATTTCTTTTCTTCTTGCACTCTTTGGTAACAGCTTCCATGTATCCACGCCCTTCCTCACCTTACCTCCCAAGAACTCTTGTTATTATATTAAAATTATTATTGTTGTTGTTATTCCTCCCACCCCCGTATCTTACAACATCCAATGTATCCATTCACCTGCCATTTTGTTGCTCATTCCCCTCGTGTGTGGTTAGCGTCATCAGTGTTATCAGTTCTCCCTGCAACTCCCCTGCCTCTTTCTGTACCTTCAGGGAATCATTATTCCTGTTACTATTTCTGAAGGGCGTATCTATCATGGATATCATTCATCGAACAATCTTAATTATACACATGAATATGTACAGGTCTAACAGGATTAATGAGATAAAAACTAAGATCCAAATAGTAGGGGAAGTAAATATTAAAGAACTAGAGGATTGTTATGTGTTTCAAAGTGCTATACTGCACCCTGGGTATATGATCCCGTCCAGGTGGTCTTCTGTGAGGGATTATCCAATTATCTTGCAGGTGGTTTGGGGCTCCACTTTGTCTATGATCCTTCACATCAATTTTTGCTTGTTTTTGAACTTCTGATACATATTCCGATCGATAGATAATTCATGATCCCACAGGAAGGCATGCTTCTTCCATGTGGGCTTTGTTGCTTCCCTGCTAGATGGCTGGTTATTTAACTTAAACCCTTTAAGACACCAGACACTATATCTTTTAATAGCTGGTCCCATCATCTTTCTCCATCATACTTTCTTATGCACCCATTTTGTCTTCACAATTGCACTGGGAAGGTGAGTAAAGTACATTGCCATATTATTATTAAAAAGCCCTGTCTTTTTCTTGTAGAATGGAAAGCAGGCCAAAGTATAATAACTAGGCTACCAGGGCTGCAGAGAGAGTCAGAGGGAGCCACATTTCATGAGGCACTTGATAAGGTAGAATCGGGAGAACAAGGAGTTAGTTTGAAGGGCAATGATAATATACAGCTATTTAATAATGGAAGGATTAAAAAGACAGTATACTCAGGCACTGTGAATAATAAGCCAGGTTATGATATATTGAGAAAATAATGATATTGCCAAGGATTGCAATTTCTTTGGATCCACGATCAACACTCAAGGGGGCTCCTGTCAATAAATCAAGTGAGTTTTTGGATTGGGAATATCTAATATAATTGGGAAAATCTAATAAATAGAATATTACTTCAAAGTATTATAAACTAAAGATGTTATTCTGAGAACAAAGTACCATCAGGGCTTTTTCTAGACTCCTGAAATATGAGAACACTATTGTCTGTTTTTAAAGCTACATGGTTGTGATATTTCTGCTACAGCAGCATGGGGTAACTAAGACAAAATAGTTTACTATTCTCCAC
>NW_022111370.1:1186327-1188192 GCF_000313985.2 Echinops telfairi | reverse complement strand
GCCTGTTAACAAAACAAAAGTCTCTGCTTTCTAGCTTACTAGCAACTATCAACAAGGTCTTATGTAATTACATGAGTAATACATAGAAAACCAGTAAACATAAGAATCCGATTTCGTTCTACAAGGGATCTGCAGAGGGAGAAAAAAAAAAGCAAAACAACTAAAACTAAAATCCAAGTCCAATATTATAGGCACCATCACCCTGCATAATGTGGGCACATTGAAAGCTCTTTGTTAGCATGCAGATTTCTTAGGGAATTGGTCAGAATGTTAAGTATCATAAAAGGAAAGGATTAGGTTAATATCACATGGAATAAAAGACAAAAACTGAGGCAAAGTTTGGGAAAGACAATCATTTTCTATGCCCCTTTAAGTACTGGTAGACATTTACCCTGAAAAGTGTGAGACAAGTGAAATCAAGAAGTGAGTTACCTACTGTTTGTGTAAATAGCATCCAGCCATGAAAGTACTGATTCTATAAGAGTGAATAGTTCAGGTACTGATAGGGAGGTAGTTTACAGTGGCCCAATATCCCTCCCTCAACAGTATTTTAAAAAATTAGAATCAGGGGCTAATCATTGTCAATACTGATGATGATCTTTATTTCCCTGGGGGATTGTTGACAAGATTCTCTACCACAAATCAACAGGGAGATAAAAAACAAACAAATGAAAAAGCATAGATACAGGAATGGGTTTGGAGCTGGCACTAAATCCTAGCTCCAATTTAAGAACAATTAATGTTTACATCATGGCCCTGCTCAATAATCGCCCCAGGAGGGGATCACAGAAGATACAGGCGCTATAGTAAAATGTGGTGAAGAAATTAGATGGTGCCTGGCTATCAGATAAAGTAGCATCTGTGGTCTTAAAAGTTTGTCTCCAAATAAGCAGCCAAGTGAGACATCTAAGTGAGACATAAACTAAATTCACATGGAGGAAGCACACCATCATCAGTCACCAAGGGATTGAAAATCACATAGCTGAAGTCAGAGGAGGACTTAGTTTCAGAACCCAAATTGTGAGAATCTGGTTTTCAGAAGGCTATGGATGACAGTGGGAGCCCTAGATCCATTTATGGGAATTCCATAGGAAATAAGCCTCAGGTGATCTCCCTCTATCTATAATAGAGGGATTGGAGGAAAGTGGGTACTAAGCAGAGTGCATCGGAGAGATCAGTATAGAAGATCTAAGGGATAGACCTGACATGAACAATTAACACTTGGTCATTCAATCCTTTTGTTTTTTTGTTTTGCTTTGTCTTTGTTTTTTCATATTACATTTTATCTCAGAGGTGTTATGTCATTGGGGGTCACCTTTGTGTACTATATGTTTTTCTGTTTTGGGGTATATGAAACCCAAAATTGATGAGCCTGTAGGGACAACAAGTAGAATAAGGGATTTTTTTTTTTTTTTGGTGGCGGGGAGAAGGGGTATACTGGGAAGGGAAGTACTAGGTGGTGGCAGGGATAAAGGGAGTCCAGGAAGAAAAATAATGCTTGGAAACTGATTGTGGTAGCAATTTTACAATACTGCTTGAAATAACTGAACTGTAGAATGATATATGTATTAACTCCAAGTTAATAATAAATTTTAAATATATACATTTTTAAAGTGAGTTAACCAACCAGTTCTCCATTGATATCCATGGGTCAAATTTATAAATTGTAGGAGTTCATCTTCCTGACACTCATTCTGGTTTCTCAGTTTCATCCAGCTCTGGTGATGTAGTGGGTTGTGTATTGGACTACTAAATTCAAGCTTCACAGTTTGTAAACAGCTGCAGGTCTGCAGGGAAGAATCAGACTTTTTTACTCTGGTGAAGTGTTACTGCCTCAAAAAATGACATGGGCAGTTTTATCCTTC
>NW_022111370.1:1167345-1184380 GCF_000313985.2 Echinops telfairi | reverse complement strand
AAAAAAAAACCACTTTTATGTTAGCAATTAAGGGACATTAATGGAATTCTTCTAATTGTGCAATCATTCTCATTCTCAGTTTTGAAATTGACCTTCTCCACTAGAATAAATTCAGTGGCCTCCAAGCTTCCTATTTAAATGTTGAGTTGCTCTTCTCCACTTGATCCTTTCTACTTACTTTTTTAAAAGAGCACAGTGCTCACATGGTACGTGTTCTATCCTCTTGAAGTAAACTGGTGTTGCATTTGAATAACACTTCAGCGTATCTTTATTATTTAAAATGTGAAGGTTATCTTAGGGCAAGAATTTCAGGAGTTTATTCACCCAGCTTCAATGCATCTCGTAAATCTGTATTCCAGGAGAATTTAAGACTTTGGTTTTTCTTTTCCCCTTTATTTATTCAGGATTCTAAATAGTTGATGAAACATTTCAGTAACTGTAGCTGGGCACCATCTAGGTCTTCTGGTTTCAGAGCAAAGGGATTAGATGGCCATGGAATCAATAAAGCAACTATCCTCATTTCCTTCTACGGCTCCTGATTCCCTTTCTTTCTCTGTTTCTTCAGACAAGTAGAAGCAAAATGTTCTATCTAGGATGGTCATTTGCAAGCTTTTCAGGCCCTGAACACCAGCCAATGAGGATAAAGACTGGAACCACTAAGTATGATGTTTGACCAATTAACTGAGATGTCCTATGAAATTATGACCCTAGACCTCCAAGCCAAGGAGCCAAATCACAGAAATGTTTGGATTTTTGTAAATAAACTGGGAGCTTTTCATTCTCTTTTTTATGGAAATGTTGGCTCTCCCTCCAAACTTTATCTATAACAAAATACTTGTCAATTCAAAATTTTCCGGGCTTACAATGTATTTCCATCAATTATACGAATAAGCTTTGAGACCATGAGAATATTCCATTTCAAAAACCAATAAGAATTTTCCATTACATAAACTCCTGTCCCTAGTAATCACTAATTTATATTTAAACTCAAGTTTTTCTCAATTTGTCATAATGTTTCCAATTGGTCTAGCTGTGAGGATTTTGGTCCTCTTTTCATTGGGTTGTAATTCACAGTGAAAGCTACAATCCTTGGTCTTTATCAGTAAGTGCTTCAAGTTGTCCACACTTTCAGTAAGGTGTCATCTGCATATCACAGTCTGTTAATAAGCAATCCTCCAATTCTGATGCCACATTCTTCTTCAAATAATTCAGCTTCTCCAATTATTCATTCGGCATATGGACTGAATAAGGATGGTGATATGTTATGTCCCCCACCCCCCTCCTGATTTTAAATCATGCAGTATCCCCCTTGTTCTGTTCCCATAGCTGCGCCTTAATCCACGTACAGGTTTTGCATGAACACAATGAAGTGCTCTGGAATGCTGTATTAAACATCTCTTCCCCCCTACCTAGTTGGGACAAATTCCGTATGGTCAATCTCTATTGGTAAAATTATATCTCTAATATAGTGACTCATTTTTTTCAATTTTACTATGTTCTTCAATGTGGTTACAGAAATATAGGATCATATAATTTGATAACTGTTTTTATACCTTAATAATGGTTTTGTGAGCAATAGATGATAGTTATTTCAACATTTTTATCCTGATATCACCCACTTACTTTATCTTTTCTTTAATATGCTATCCACAGAAAGTTATGCCTTTCTTGACCTTCCTCTAAAAGTACTTTATGGACACTGCCTATTATTGGAATTGCATTGTGTATTGTAAAGATATATTTCAGTATTTCTATGCCTTATTGAACTGTCTGACCTCAGGTACTCCTCATTCTCTCCTAGTATATAAGGAAGGAAGAAAAACATATAATTTAAGGCCATCTGGTTGTTGGTCAAGAAGCCCTAATTGTAGAGGGAGTGGGGATAAAAGAGGAGCTTATAACCAGGACTCAAATAGAAAGTTAATGCTTAGAAAATAGTGGTGACAACATATGTACAAATATGCTTGATACAAGTGATGTTTGGATTGTTATAAGAGCTGAGAGAGCCCCCAATAAAATGATCCTTTAATAAAACAAAAAGAAACCCTGCTGTCATGGTTGGTTAAAGTCTGGCCCACTAGCCGACAGGGACAAGGACTCACACGCACCAGGCACTACAAGTGAAAAGATAAGGCTGCCTGTTCCAGTAATGATTTGTAGTCTCCGAAACTCAAAAGATCCATTCTGCTCTGTCCTTAAGGGTTACTACGAGTTGGAATTGACTGGGTAGCAATGAGTTTTTCATTGTTTACCAAGAGCAGGGGAATTTTCTTACACATCTTCCCTTCTCAGACTTAGCTATGGCTCTCATTCCCATCGTAGAGATGAGCAGATGGACGGTTATCCTTTGCCAAATGCTCTGCTGTCAGCAAAGGGTAGACTAAGCTGCAAAACCGCCAGACTCAACCCAAAATTTCCTCAACCACAACATCTTCCTGCAGTTATTTTTGTAGTCACAGGGGGTATTTCTGAAAAGGTGTAGATTAACTTCGAAGGCTGTGGAAAACTGAAATGATGGATTCTGTTTAAACAGTATCAAAACCTTATTGTAATATTCACTTTGAATAGATTCTAAATAGAGATGGGCTACACAATGAGGGGAAACAGTTCATCTGATCCTCAGTGTTAGCATTGTGTGTGTGTGTGATTCTGATACTTGAACATCTAGTTCCATTGTTCAGTAGAGGTAGTTTGGGGTTTGTGAGGCCTGTAATGGTTATGCATAGTCAGAATTTTAGGAGTCCATCACAGAAATACTAAAAAATAGCAGGGACCTGAAGGACTCACTCCACAAAAAGTGTTGTGTGTAAAATGATTTGTATTTTCTATTTGGATCCAAAATAATAGTGTTATATCTGGATCAAGTACTTATACTTTTCATAATATTTCACAAGCCTATTGCATTCATACGTAATCCCCCAAATTTAAGATGCTTCCTGGTTCAATACCTTTTGCCATCATTCAAGGCTCCTATTTCATTTCCACCAGAATCATTGGTACAAGTATAGATTGATGGAGCCTATTGGTGTTCACAATCCAGAAATAAGCACTTGATAAGCTTGGAGAAAGGTGCATGTTCCCAGCTCACCAGAGTAAACCTTTCGCTTTTAAATCTGAAGGGACTGGGGTTTTGTTTCTGCCTACTGAAAGGCTGCTGAAGGTGAGAGCTGCCTTATCATTGTCTACAGACATTGACAACTGGTTTAAGTAAACAACTAAAAGGTGTTCTGAACCTTCATTAATAACTAAATGTCAGCTTGGGAAAGGTGTGAGGTGTCATTTCTTTCAGCTATTCCACTGGCTTTATTGAAAATTCCGCTAAAAAAAAATAACCCTGTCAGCCAATTAAGAATGAAGCTTTCTTTGACTTTTCTTTCTTTTTTTTAAAGAGGGGTGCTTCTCTCCAGAAGGAAAGCTGTACTCATTGCGTATATCCACTCTTGTGGCTAGTAGATTTGTAATGCTTATCAATGCCATGTGCTATTTCAGGACTAGATGTATCAGATTAATCATTCTGATGCATCTCTACTTCAAGTATCATTTTGTCTTAGCTCTTGAAAGTTTTGGTATTCACGAACAACCTACTCCCATCTAGTCAATTCCTGCTTACAGTGACCCTATAGGGCAAAATAGAGGTAGTCCTTAGATTGCCAGAGATGAAATCTTTCCAGGAGCACATAACCTCCACTATCCCCTATGAAATGAATGGTGGACTTGAACCACCAATCTTGTGGTCAAAAGTCCATCCACCAAGTTAACAAGGTTTCTTATTCATGTACAAGAATGCATGGGAGAGGGATCTCAGTACGACTAAGAAAAACAGCCAGGAATGAAATGCATCACTCTGGCAGTTTCAATCTTCCCACCTACTTGGGGACAACCCAATGTTATTGTTCTACCCTATCCAGCTATAGACCTCAATTGAAGAAGAGAAAACCACAGGCGATTTTTGCTTATTATTTCATTTGGGACTTTTGTATGTAACATATCCTACCGAACTCACCATAGATCTTTAAAAAATAATGCTTCATAATTCCTATATTGATTTTTCGTCAGCCAAGTGACTATCCATGGGGTTAACCACGTTTCAAATGTTATGGTAAACCCTTTGACCACAGTAGTGATCAAAATTAATCCAGCAATCCCCATATGGTACTCAGAGATGAGCATTAAACAACATGGAACCCAAGTATATTTAACTGATGATTAAAGTTATCAAGGTCTTATCAGAAGTAATCGGGGCTACGGACTAAACTGTTGGAACATATGGTGGCAGGGGTGGGAAACAGACGATTCAAAATATTAGTGGAAAAACGGAGTGCTATGCATTTCCCCCCCAAACTTTCTGAAGGCTCCTCCCATATAAACTTTGAGGGAAAGGAAAACCTCTCAAAAACTCTGAAGAGCAAGTTGTGCAACCATCGATCTGTGGGATAAGGTAGGACTGAAGGACAGAGTTTCTTACAGAGAAATAGAACACTCTCAAGCCGAGAATGCATGGGATGACCATGAAACACAGGAAAGTATAATTTGCTCAGAGATCAGAAGAGGAAGAGAGTTTGACCAGTATCATTCAGGGCATGGTACATGATAGCAAGGATCATCCTAAGGTCAATGGAAGATGGTAGTGAGTTCCACAAGGTCAGGAGCAATATGACGGGTGTTAGTGCACTGAGTCCATTCAGTTATATTGACACTATGTAAAACAGAAAAACACACCGCTGGGTCCTTTTCCATCCTCACACTTGTTCTTATGTTGAACCCATCGTTTCCGCCACTGGGTCAATCCATCTTGTCCAAGTCCTTTCTCTTTGTCCCTGTCCCTCTACTTTACCAAGCATGAAGTCATCCTCCAGGGACTGGTCTCTCCTGACAACATGTCCAAAGTAGGTTCGGTGAAGCTATATCACTAGCATTAAGAATATCAGCAGGGTTACCCAAAGGGAATGGGTCACAATGTAGCTTCCAGACTAAGGATAGAAGAAATAGTCTGCCTACTTCTGAGGAAAACTCCACTGAAGACCTATGAATAGCAATATGACTGGGTGTATGTTATAAAAGCGATCATTCTACTGCAAATTGAGGAAAATTATAACTTGTGTGGCCTACTTCATAGGATCATTTTTATGATCAAAGAAAGTAATATCCAAGTAAAAATTTAACATTTGTGGGCATCCAACAGAGGAATTGATTGAAATGTAACTATGTACTTTAATTAGGAGAACATCGAGTCTAATTCATTATCTCAAAACAGCAATGCTCTAACTTTAAAAGCTGATCTAACAGTGAGGCATTTAATTGATAATCCCATGATTCCCCAACATCTTCACTGCAGAAATCATCACATTTTGTTAATTAAGATGTCAAAAGGCAGAAAAAAAATCCAAAACAAAAAAACAGATTACTTCCTTTCCTGATAAACAAGCCAAACCCATGACTCCAACCTTGTGTCTTTCCAGAATATAATGGAGATTTATAAATGAAACAGCACCATAATCCTTAAGAGAGAAAATTCATGCATCTATTACCACATTCACCATAACCATTTTTAATAATAACTATTAAAAGTTTGGAGATACAATTCATTCGAACATTATTGCCTATTCCCCATATGGCGAATGACAGACATGCATCTCTTTCTTCAAGCAATTTTCATTCTAGTGGAAGACAGAAGCAATGATACAAACAGAGGTAATTAAATGATAAGGAAGATTGAGGGTGGGATTGAGTGATTAACCTTGGCTGAGGGTGAGAGAAATCTCCTTGAAGAAGTAGAAGCCTACGTTGAATCTAAGCAGAATAAAGGGAAGGGAACATGTGGAAGGAGGTCTCAGGAGACCTCTTATCTCAGGAGGATAAGAAAGAACTCAAAGTAAAACATCATAGGAGAGTCCATCAGGGGTGAGGTTCTCTGTTCCAACCCTCCTCGTTCTTAGTTTTCAGCCATATTGTTTTTTATTTGTTTGTTTTGGGTCTTCTGATGCCTGTTACCTGGTCCCGGAGATGCGTCATGATCACACAGGCTGGTGTGCGTCTTCCATGTTGGCTTGTTGTTTCTCTGCTAGATGGCTGCTTATTTAAGTTCAAGCCTTTAAGATCCCAGATGCTATATCTTTTGATAGCTGGCCACCATCTGCTTTCTTCATCACATGTGCTTAAGTACCCATTTTGTCTTCAGTGATTGTGCCGGGAGGGTGAGCATCACAGAATGCCAGGTTGTTATAACAAACTGCTCTTGCATTGAGGGTGAGCATGAGCAGAGGCCTAAAGTCTGTCCACAACCTGCGTATTGCCATATAAATATATGTACATAGGCCAATACGTTTTTTTATGAATTAATGTATTAAAATATGTATGCACCTATGCTTATACCTTTATACGTATCTTTGCTTCCTAGATCGTTCCTCTATACACTTTCACCTTCCTCCTGCCTCACCATCAAGCTCGCCCTACTTCAGCCTCTTAGTATTTCTTCTCAGCTAGGTTTCTGTTGCTCCAACAACCCCAGGATCTCTATGTCTTTGTTGTTACTGATTTTAATCCCCTAGCTGTTCCCTGTCTAAGGGGTTGTTTGCTCACTACTCCCCACACCTTCTGGGATTATCAGTCCCAGAAAGTTGGCTTTCTCCTCGAGCTTGAACAATAACAACAACAAAACCATATTGTTGAGAATGAGGGGGTCAGAGTAGATACCCAAAGTCCATCTGTAGAAAGTGGGACATCCCTTCACAGAGGGGTCACAGGGAAGGGTTAAGTCAACCAGGGTTCAGTAAAGCTCCAGTGAAACACACACTATTTCTCAGGTTCCTTGAGGCGTTCTCACCCCACCACTATCATGACCCCAGTACTGCCTTTTACCTCAGGCTATACCAGAGCATGGACACAGGTACAGATAAGACATTAGAGTTCATGACACCCAGGAACCAGGGAGGAAGCGGGAAACTGATTGTGATGATGGACACTTAAACCTTCCACCCCGCACAAGGGGGACGAACAACAGAAACCATGGCAGAAGGGAGAAAGCGGGTCAGTGTGAGATATGAAAATAATAATAACTTATAATTTATCAAGGAGCCACAAGCCTGAGGGGAAGGAGGGGGAGAAGAGGAGCTGACACCAAGGGCTCAATACAAAATAGATGTCTAGAAAAAAAATAATGGCAACCTAGTACAAATGTGCTTGATACAATTGATGTATGGATTATAAAAGCTGTAAGGGGGAAAGCCGAATCAGTGAGTGTGTAAGCATCCCAGCACTGGCAGGGATCTCCACACTGCGATTACAGAACTCAGGGCTCTGGGATAGGTCCATGTGGCTTCTCTTCAGGAGTGTCTCACAGGAAGTGAGCCTTGCAAGCTGAAGCAGGGAACTGGCTAAGGCAGCTGCACCCTGGTCCAACAATCAGAAATCAAGAGACCTTAAAACTAGAAAGGTGAGGCTTACTGAGCCATTTATCTTTCTGCCCTTCAGTTAACCCCACATGTGTTTATCAGCCATGTTGACACAATAAACCTTAACTACCTCATGAAGATATAACTTTTTAAGGGAGTAAATAGATTCATCTTTCTCTTGTTGAGTGGCTGGTAGATTTGTGCCTCTGACCTAGGAGTTTGCAACCCAATGCTCATCTAACAGTACCACTTGGGCTGTGTTCCAAAACATAGTATTAAAAAACAAAACAAAACTGGAGCATCTTTTTGTTATAATTAACCCACAAGTAGTCATTGAGATTGGGAGTATTATACTTCTTTTTACTGATGAAGAAATGGTAGCTAAGAGAGAAATGAAGACTTATGAAGAAGGATCATATAATTAAAAAAACAACAACCACTTTCAAGTCCATTCCAACTAATAGTGACCCTAGATGGACTTAAAGTGACCGTAAATCTTTATGGGATTCATCTTGCTTCTTGTTGAGCAGTTGGTGAGGTTAAACCTACTAACCTTGAAGTTAGCTGTCCAATGATTACCTGACAGAGTCCCCATTCCCACCCGAACGCACTGCCATCCTATGCATTCTGACTTCCAGTAACACAGTCATGGAGTGTAACCCTCCGAGGTTACTAAACTGGTACGTCTTTACAGGCAAAGATGGCCTCATCTTTCTCCCAGGAGCACTTGCATTCTGATTTCCAGTAACACAGTCATGGAGTGTAACCCTCCGAGGTTACTAAAGTGGTACGTCTTTACAGGCAAAGATGGCCTCATCTTTCTCCCAGGAGCACTTGTTCAAGTACACTTATGTTACAGTGGTTAAAACGCCTCCCTAAGTCACCTGGATGAATCAAATACCTTCTGACTGCTCCTTCAGCTCTCACTCTGCCCCTTTACTGGCCCCTCTTCACCACTGCCTGCAGGGTCTTTAAAAGCCACTGGTATCATGCCACTGACCTCCATTAACAGTGTGGTGGGCTTCCCAAAGCATTGACATATGTAAGTCAATGAATGACTAATCCCTTGCCTTCAAATTCAAAGTTACTTGATGCAAGCTCACCTGGAATACCTCCTTTAAATCTATTCTCCACCCTCCTGCGCCCTAGCCATGATTTCAGCCACACTAGCCTTCTTGTAGGTCTAGAAGTGTATGCCAAGCTCATTCCTGCCACAGCAGGCTCATTCTTGCTCTCCATCCTGTCTAAAATGCTCTCTCACTGGTGTTTCTGTGGACCGCTCTCCTTCTTGCTCAGGTCTCAGTGGAACATCACCTCCACGGAGAGAATCTCTCTCATTAAGCTAAAAACAGCTCTTCACCTCCTCCTCCATAGCATCCTCTTTCATATCACCATCCTTTATTTTTTCCTCACACTTCTCAGTCTGTTAACTTGTGTTGCTTATTTATGGTGTGTGTTCACTGCCATTTCTCTTTCTCTCTGTGCTATAATGTAAGCCCATGGAAAGAGCAGTCCCCTCTTCTCACCCCGTTTTCCCCCAACACATTAACTGGGGCATTGTACACATTCAATATGTACTGAATGAATAATATTAAGTCATCCAAGTTGATTGTGGCTGTATCATCCATCTTTGACATGAAACAGTGAACAGAGGTGAGGTTTAGAACAATGACTGAAAAGGTGGGAGGACTATGGGGCAAGAAGCTAAAGGCAGAAGTACCATCTAACCCAGACCGACGTGAAACAGCTGCGACTAGGCTGGTGGGCCTATACCTGTGAGAGCTCCTTGAATATTTCTCACAGACTCGAAAATCACAGTGAATCCAAAAGGGCAGAATCGATTCGCGGGTTTTGCCAACTGGCACTATCATTAGATAATGAGCAAGATAATGATCCATATAAAACGTTTATGAATTGTGATGACACTACTGGCCAACTCTGGGCCACATACAGACCTTGAAGGTGGTAATAGGGTTTTTGTTTTAAGTAGCTGAGTTCCCTGGGGAAAGGGCTGAAAGGAGGCTAAACTAGATTAACATAATTATCCTTACATTTTCAACACAATTTAAACTGATTTACTGGGATGTTTCTGGCACTGAGGATGGGGGTTTGGCCCTGATGACGCTTTCCTTTCATAGATCATTTATGTTGTAACTAAGCAGGGCTTGTTGACACGTCTTCAATACAGACTTTGGGGTTGAAAGACAGACTGGAAGAAATAGGATAACGAATAGAAATTATACTGTCCTCATGTTGCAAAAAGTAGCCCTGGAGGTACTCTCCGGCAAGCATGGGACAACTGACTCCTGAGGTCGGCAGTTCAAACTCAGGGACTTCTCCATGGGAGAAAATTGAGGCTATCTGTTCCCATAAAGCAGTACAGTCTCATAAACCCTATAAAGAATCATATGTGTCTGGAATGACTGAGTGACTGTGGTTTTAATGTTTTTAATGCAAAGGTGTCCATTAATGTTTTTAATCATTTTAAATGCACAGCAGTCCCAAAACGTAGCATGGTCTAATGACATTCAACATACTTGGAGGCATCATCCTGAAGGAGACTCTTGGCTGGAACTATGGGTGGAGGTGAGGTCTTTAATACTGTTCTATCTAGGCAGTGGGCATGGTGGAGGTGAGGTCTGTAATACTGTTCTATCTAGGCAGAGGGCATGTGGAACAGATCCCATCAAGGGGAATATGGGCACCAGGGGTGTGGGAAAATGTCAATAGGAGGTATGAGAGAAAGGGTTTTAGCCAAGAGCAGTCTTCCACACTAGGGTCTGAAGCTTTAGAAGGTTTTGGTTGCAGAAAGGAATCAGATCCCAGTAGGAAAATTACATAGTTCCGTGCTTGGGCTCTGCCACCAGAATGACTGAATTTGAAGCTTGTCTCTTCTATTGGTAGTGGGATAATCTCAGGCTGCTGACCTTACTTCTTTCCCACCTGGTTTCTTCATGTCAATAATGGTGTATTGCCACAACTTACAGGAGTCTTGGTGACATAATGGGTTGTATATTGAACTGCTAATTTCAAAGTCAGCAGTGCACAACTACCAGCCACTCCTCAGAGAAAAGATGAAGCTTTGTACTCTTTTAAAGATTTAGACTCTTGAGAGCTCACAGAATCAATTCTACTCTGTCCTAAAGGGTTGCTATGAGTTGGAATTGACTTGTTGGCAATGAGTTTTGAGATACAACCTAAAGGATGGCTATAGGAATTAAGGATTCATCCAATTAGAGCACGTAGGCCAGTTTCAGGCACACAGCAAATTGTCATTACATTCTGGTTGTCAATCTCTTCATCATCATCATCATCATCACAATCATCAAGTTACTGGATCATCATTGGGAGGTCTAGAAAGAGCAGATAGATGGAGTGTGTTCTGGATGGAATCAACCAGAAATGCTAGAAATCAGATACCACAGGATTCATTTGCAGAATATAAACTACAAAATCTGTTGATGAAATAACTTCATCCCCCACACAACTAACATTTAGTTTCCCAATCAAATCATGTTTGGTAAAGTAGAGGGGCAGCAAAACAGAGGAAGGCCTTCAAGGAGATGCATTGGCAAGGGAGCTACAACAGGCTCAAGCATTGGAATGATTATAAGGGTGTCGCAGGACTGGGCAGTGTTCCCTTCTGTTGTGCACAATCCTCTTATGGGTCTGAACCAACTTGAGGACATCTACCAACAACAGCAGCTTCCCAATAATCTGACACTCTTTCCCAGCATGTCAAACCATGGCAAAATGTAAGCAAATCCAAATTTGAAATAAGTCTTACAAGCCTTGTTATGACCCAAAGATGATGTACTATTCATCAACCGATGAAAAACTATTACCCCTCTATTTCTAGGCCTATAGTTTAATTAGTACTTGGAGATATAAAATCAAGGGAATGGCTTTTTAATAGCAAATATTCCAGAAACAAACATAATGTTTACTTATTTTCAAGAACCTACTGACTTTGCATGCATATTGTATTTTTCATAATGGTTTTATATCCTTGCTCATTTGTGAGGAATCAGCTTACCTCTTAGGCAATAGCAGGTGGTTGAACAGCAGGTAATACAATGAGTTTCCCTGAGTTCATGGACAAACAACTTCTCAAACAATGCGCAAGGGATATTATTGTACTGTGTATACCCGCAGTCGTTTGGCCTTTAAAATAATCAGATCTAACACTGGATTGTTGTTTATATTCCAAACACATGAGTGAACTTCCAAAAGTTCTGGGAAATATTTTTTGTTTCTTTTTAGTCTACTTTTCCTTGAACTGTTGAGTGGAGTCATGAGAGACTTTTGTAAAAAAACAAAAAAACTTTCTTCTAGTTCTTTAATGCTTCCTCCCCCACCCAATTATCATGAGCCCAATTCTACCTTACAAATCTGGCTAGATCAGAACATGTACACTGGTACAGATAAGAGCTCATAACACAGGGAATTCAGGACAGATAAACCCCTCAGGACCAATAATGGGAGTAGCAATACTAGGAGGGTAAGGGAAATGAGGTGGTAAGGGGGAACCAATCACAATGATGGATGTATGGCCCCCTCCCAGGAGGATGGACAAAGAAAAGTGGGTGAAGCGAGACAGTGGCTGGTGTAAGACATGAATTTTTTGTTATAAATTATCAAGAGTTCATGGGGCAGGGGAGGATAGGGGAGGGAGGAAAAACTGAGCTGATACCAAGGGCTCAAGTAGAAATAAAATGTTTTGAAAGAGGTGATGGTAACATATGAATAGATGTGCTTGACAAAATGGTTATATGTATGGATTGTGATCAGAGCTGTAAGAGCCCCCAATTAAATATAGATAGATTAGATAGATGATAGATAGATAGATAGATAGATAGATAGATAGATAGATGAGAGAGAGAGAGAGAGAGAGAGAGAGAGAGAGAGAGAGAGAGAGAGAAAGAGAGAGAGAGATGATATTCTAAATATCCCCAGTAGATCCTGTTGGCAAAGCACAGTTTGCTTTTAGTGAAATGTGTCTTTACAAAGAAACTCTTCCATTCATTCGCAAAATATGTACAAGCAGAGGGAGGAGACTCCATGGAGCAAGGCTCTTATATTCTACTTTATATTCTGTGCTTTACTACAAAGCACAGAGTCCCATGTACTTTGTTTCTTGACCCCCAGGGGACAGGAAAGACTAATATTGTGCAATTTTCCTTTGGTGTCAGACACCATCCTAAACACTTGGCAAATCTTTATAGAAGTAGCTTGCATTCTAGCAGGTACATTTAGCTACCAAGCACACAAGTGTGCTTGCTTGCCTACTCTCATTGATCTTCCAGGATAGAATATGCACAAACTTTGACAAAACCACAGTGGTCAGAAAGCTCTCTTCCCCATGTCCTGCAGGGTCTAAACTCTGTGATTTTCATTTTAGTGGATAAGCCCAATGGGAGATAATTAGTTTTGTTCTATGATAGAGGAGGGGCAGATAGAAACCACATTTTGGAAGGTGGGAGCCTCAAGTTAAATTTCATACCAAGACTCAGACCATGTTATTTTTAAATATAGCAGGCAGAAGAGGAAGGGAAAGAATGTCAATTGATGACATTACTTTCACAAATCCTTTATGGACAGCTCAGTGGGAACTAAATAATTGGTAATAGCTATTGTGTGCTTCTGTATCACTAAACCAGAAATGGGTGTTCATGGAAATGTCACTCCGTAGTCAGGAGGAAAATAAGGAACAATGATCAGCTTGACATTTTCAATAGGATACTTGTTTTATTTTGGTTCAGCATAAACGTTTCTATGCAACACATAATTATATTTTACACCAGCTTTCAGGTGTGCTTAATTACTGTATCAACTCTTTGTTGATGTCTCCTAAAATATACTCAGTTACTATTCTGAGAGTGGCTTTAGCCTCTCTTTATTAAACATGGATAACCAGTAAAACAACTATATAGTAATAAACATAACCTGTAAATGGTGGTGAGAATTAGAATTTGCTCCTTGAAGTGCGTGGGAATGGAGGTGGTCCTCTTTTTTAGAAAGGAGAAGGATGCCCAAGGTCACTTTTCTAGTCTAAAGGTGAGTCAATATGAATCCTCTCTCAAGGTGACTAGCCATCTTGGTCTTCATGGGAAGAAGGATGTTCTTGGACGGTGGGCTTTCAGTATTAGAACCAGGAGTATCAGCTGGCTTTAACTCACGATGCCTGCATGCATGTCAGAGTGGAGCCAAATTCCATATGGTTTTCAATTACTTATTTTTTCACAAGTAACCCATAAGGCCTTTTTGTCTGTGACATCACTGATAGGTTTGAACGCTCTGTTGGTTGTCAGTCAAGTGTTGACCTTAACACTACCTGGAGATTCCTTGAAGCCAAGGAGACCCTGACAAACCAGGGCATGATTGATGCCCTACACCTCTAACTCCCTCCGCTTCCTTTCTTTTGCCCACTTTCATGCCCCATTCATCCTCACACAAGAAGACAGACAGGGCATCATTTGAGGACATCACCGTGTAAAAAACAAAGAAACAAATGAAAAAAAACGTAACTAGAACAAATGGTAACCCTGAGTTTGAGAATGCTGGATCCATCATTGCTTTTTGAATTCACTTCAAGTTGGCAGTAACTCATGACAACCTCACATGGAAGCAAATGAAACACTGCCAGGCCCTGCCCCATACTCATGGTCATTGACATGTGTCAGTCCATTGGTGTGGCTAGTGTGTCAATTCATCAGATGGTGGGTTTCCCTCCTATTCTCTGGCCTTGATAATTTCTCCAAAATAAGGAAGATACAATCTTGCCAATCATTGCTTATATGAAGAATTCTGTTTCTGTTTCTCCTACATAAAAACTGCATAATTGTGAATATGTAACTTAACATTTCTAAAATGCTATTTCATCGTTAATTTGAAAGTTGGAGGGAAAACTTCATACTTTATAGAGTTGTAGTGAATGACTGAACTGATGCTTACTAAATGCTGTCTTAGTCCAGGTAGGCTAGAGAAACAAATCCAGAGAGAATCATATGTGTATTAGAAAGAGCTTTCTTATAAAGAAAACATCCCAGCCCAGTCCAGATCAAATCTGAAATTAGCCCATATGCCTGGTACTAATCTATAAATTCCTCTTCAGACTCACTCAACTCATGAAGTTATGTCAAATGCAAGAAGATCACAGGTCAGTGGGTAGAAAGTCTTGTGGATTCAGTGGCAGTGGAAGCATCTCAACACTCGCAGGGGTCTCCAAGTGGCTCATTACAACTTTAAAAAGTATGAAGGTCTCCCTCCAGCTGCAGGTCCCTATCATAGCTCCATGCGTTTTGTTATCAGGAAGACAAAGCAAAGAGTGTGCTTGGCTTCCAGTGAGTTATTTATCTCCTTAATGCCTCCAAATTAGGTCATCAAACTGTGACCTGATTGACAGGCTAGACTCCACCCCTTCGCAAGTTGACAGGAGATTAAGTAACTACCACAAATGCCAATCATTGTACTGGGTTCATACAAGCACTCAAAATATTAGCTATTTATAAATTGCTTACTAGAGAAAGGTTTTCTGCTAAATATATTTTTTTTTCCATGAGGCCTTCCTGCTTCTTAATATCTCAGTTGTGTCTGATGTTAGGAGCTACTTCAGAAAGGTCATGTATGGTAAATAACAGGTGAGATTTGGAAAGAGCTACTTTGGAGTTAGATTCCTGAGCAAGAATAAGAGATGCTAGTGAACAGTCTACAGGACGGCCTTACCTGTCTGTAGATTAGTAATCAACAGATTACTACTAATATTTATATCTGAAGGTATATCATGTGTATACATGAGTGCATGCATAAAACTAGATGTCATTGAGTTCATGATGACTCCATGTGTATCACAGTAAAAATATACTCCATAGGGATTTTAATGGCTGATTTTAGCGAAGTAGATGGCCAGGTCTTCCCTGGACAGACCTAAACCATTCCTTAGAAACCAAGAGCATTAATAATACATACCATATAAGTTCCATAGATTCCCCCCTCACTAATACACATATAGGTTTTTTGGTTTCCTTGCCTATGAGATAGTGTTTTACATACCCCTGTTCCATAGGGAGAAATCATGATGCATACTACTTTTCATATAAGAAGTGATAAACATGTTCCTGTTCTTTATGTGCCATTGAGTCGGTTCTGACCCATAGTGTGACCTTATGCATAACAGAAGAAAACACTGCCCGGTCTTGTGTTATCATCACAATTGTCCCTATTTGGAGCCCATGATTGCAGCCATGATGCCAATACCTCTCATTAGAGGTCTTCCTACTTTTCTCAGACAGTCGACTTGACCAGAAATGACCTCCTTCCCCAGGGACTGGTCTCTTTTGACACTATGTCTACAGTATGCAGCAAGTCTTGTCACTCTAGTCTGTAAGGCATACTTAGAGAATATAGTTCTTCCAAGACAGGTTCATCCCTTTTGCAGCCCATGGTGCTTTCAATATTCATCACCAGCTCCACCATTCAAATGCATCGAGTCTTCTTTGGTCTTATTTACTCAATGTCCAACTTTCACGTGCACACAAGGCAATTGAAAAGATCATAGCTTGGGTCAGGCACAGCTTAGTTCTCAAAATAACATCATGCTTTTCATTACTCTAAAGAGATCTTGTGCATCAGATTTACCAAATGTAACTCATCTTCTCACCTCTTGACTGCTGCTTCCATAAGCATTGAGTGTTAATCCAAACAAGATAAAAGTCTTAAAAACTTCAAACTTTTCTTAATTTATCATGATATTATGTATTGGTCCAATTGTGAGGATGGGTCTTGTATACACTGAGTTGTAATCCATACTGAAGGCTGTGATCCTTGGACTCCATCAGTAAACCTTCAAATCTCTGCTGTGTCATCTACATATTTTAGTCGATTATAAAGCTTTCCTCCAATCCTGATGCCACATTTTTCTTCATTATCCATTTCTCTTTCTGTGAAATATGTATCAATGTTTAACTTTTATTTTTGTAATAGCTTTTGTGTTGCTATCATTTGCATATTCTACAATTTGATCTTTTAAAGTGTATACATTAGTGGTTTTTAGTATAGACGTGAAACGATCAAAGCAACAGTACAAATTATTTTAGATTATTTGCAGGAATGCTTGCCTTTCATAATTCATTGCTACAGTAGTGCGCAGGTCCTGTCCTTGGCCCTTAAAGCTTAAAGTGTGGCCAGTGACTGTTTTCTCAACTAGTCTCTAAGCGATCCTTAACTGCTGGAACCGCACCACCAAGCACAGTCCCTGGAACATCTACATTATAAGACATGTAATGGTGATATTCGACTGAAGCCACTCACTGTGCACATCCTTCTGCAAGTCTTTTGTTACTACAAGTAAGTGAGGTGACACCCCAGGAATATACTGCTAAAAAGTGCACAGCAACACTTTCAAGGTTCCTGTCATCTAATGTGAAAACAAAACAGCGTAACCCAAATGTGAAGATGTAAAGGCACAGTGAATATGCAAAGCTGTAAAATTACTGATAATTTTTGCCTTGATTGTTTGAACTCACTACAGTATTAAGAAGCTTATAATTAAGGGTGGATTTCTTTTCTTTCTTTCTGTTTTTTAATCATTTTATTAGGGGCTCTTACAACTCTTATCACAATCCATACATACATCAATTGTGTAA
>NW_022111370.1:1148167-1166264 GCF_000313985.2 Echinops telfairi | reverse complement strand
CTATAAATATAGGCTCATAGATCTATTTCCCCATTCTCATATAAATATATTTGCATATGTACATGTCTTTATCTAGACCTCTATAAATTCCCTTTGCCTCCCAGCCCTTTCCTCTATTTTATAGTACCAATAAGCACATTAATCCACCTCTAGAGCATGACATACAATTACCATTAGTGAACTACTAGGATCCTGCTCTAAATTGCAATGACTCCATAAGTCCAAGATAGCTTTTAAGGAGCAGAGATTGAATGGGCCCAGATCACATTCCTGAGTAGTTGACTTAAGACAGGGATATTGGGGTTGTCTTGAGGCTGAAGCAATCATAGGTGACAAAGAGATCTATGGAATTCCACAAGTGGCGTTTGTTCTCTGGGAGGAATCAGGATATTGTTCTTAAAATACTTAAATAATGATTTGATTGATGAATTTTAACTTCATCGCCTTAACAAAAGACTTTTTATTTAGCTGGACAAACTGAAAGAATAAGAAACACAAAAGAAAGGCTTGCTAAACTGGGGCCTATGAATTCTCATTACAAACTTACAGTATTTGCATAAAACTGAGCAGAGATGGATGGCTTTAACTGACTGTCACTAATTAAGAGACTGAAACAAACAAAAGACTAATAAAACATTATGTACAGGGACAGACCCATTAGCATATTCTATCCAAGATCTCCGATGAAATGACACCAAGACAAATATTACTGATTACACCTGAAGCAATAATGTAACTATGGCAATAAATCATTTGAAGAAACTTAAGTGGGCTTCTTTTAAAGCCCATTGATTTAGGAATTAGGGCTGTCATGGAAATATAAACATAAAATGGAATCAAATTTATTGTGATGATGTATTATTCAACAATTGTCTTTCTTTCCTGGTAAAATTCAATCAGTAGGTGGACATGTGAATGCATTTGAGATGTATTTGCTAGACAATACTGTCAGGCTGTTATTAGAAAACTCCTTTAAATGCCTGCCCCAATAGATATTTATTCCCTGTGGGGTATGCTACAAGATCTAAAGTGAAGTGAAAAAAGTTATTTAAGGCTTGGGTGTTGCATTCTGTTCCCTATCCAGTTTTCCTTCTTAGAACAAAACTAGAAAATATTAAAAAACAAAAACTCTGACCTCTTATCTTCAATGAGTACACAAATATATGTGCTAGAGGGAAAATATTCCCATGTTAGGGATGAAAGGCGGGCATATTTATGCTCTTACTAGACCATTTGGGTCCTTTTCTCTGTTGGAAGATAGAAGGGCCACCACAAAGAGAGAGCAAGCAAGGAGGCTGGCCCTTGGCATCAGGAACTCCTGGAATGTGATGCAACAGGACCGACATTTTGCATTGGCTCCTAAAAAAAGTAGTGCCCTGGATCACTGGAAACTCTTGATTGGAGCCTCAGGAATTTCAACTTAATAAGAATTCACTTTAGGATCAAAACTCTGCCTTAAGTTTTCAAATTCTTGGAATCATGTTGCGATGTCCCTTTTCCCCAGGATAGTTACCCATCCTGAACCCACTCTCCTCAGCCTCACAACTGTGATTATCGAGTTCTTTACTGCTATAAATAAAATGTCCAAATATTCTGAGGCATCACACTATTTAACTTGCCCATCCACGGGTAGTTAAGTAAAGTGTCCATTAGTGGTCGAGGGCTTTATCCTATAAACATCCAGAGTCTATGTGAAGAAATAAAGGTCCAGAATCACTGGCCCAAAGACCTGAATTGAGTGAATTCCTAATTTCCCCCTGTGCGAAATATTCTCTATTGTGAGCGCAATCACTACAGTGTGACCTGAGGCAAGTTATCTATTTCTCTTGAAATCAACTTCTACTTTTCTTTCAGCTACAGCCCTGTCAGAAGAGGCTTTGAGTACTTATGAAAGTATAGAAAATCCTAGGTTGTCTGAACCAATTTAGAATCCATAATGACATTGGGTTAATTGAGTGTGATCAACCTTTGGATAAAGTAATCTCTTCTAATAATAAACTCTAATAATCTCTTCTAATAATCTGGAAAACTATATTTTAAGGAAATGCTATTGGCTAACTCAGTTGATTACCTTATCCCATGCATTGTCCATATTCCTGTTATTAATAATTAATCCAATAGTGAACAATAAAAGTCATTAAAATTAAAAATCATATTCAGTCAGCATTGTTCTCTAGGATCATTAGTTTGGTTCCATGGTAAATATGCTCACTGCATAATTATTCTCCAAAATATGCTTATATGCAACATATGTTTAACATATCTCTATGCTATGCTATACCCAAGCCATAGTGTATTCAATTGCCCCATATGCATGTGAAATTTGGATTTTGATTACAGAAGAATGAAGAAGAATCTATGTGTTTGAATTATGGTCCTAGAAAAGAGTCCAAAAATGACCATGGACTACCCAAAGAAGAAACAGATCTGTCTTGGAATAAGTAATGCCCAGATTGGTCCTTATGCATCAAGGATGGCAAGACTTCAATGTACATAATGTGGAGAACTTCACAGTAGAGACCAGTCCCTTGAGAATGGCATCATGTTTGGGAAAGTAGCGAGGCAACGAAAAAGGGGAAGATGTCTACAAGCTGGATTGAAACAGAGTCTGAGGGAATGAACTCAAACTTAAGAACAATTGTCAGGAAGGTGCAGCACGGGACGGGTTCCCTTCAGTTGCATATAATGGAGCTCTGAGTTAGAGCTGGCTTGACGGCAGCCAACACTGACATACTATGAAGAAGTCTGCACTAATCTGTGGTGCTGGGGGTGTGATAGCTTTTGCTTCTGAAGAAGGTTAACTCGAATGGGTTAGAACTAGGAAGCAGAGATATGAACAAATGAAAGATTGATAAAGAGAATTAATATCTGAGTAGTACTGAATTTCACTGTAGTATCAAGATCCTTGATCCATATATATCTTCATTTGACTTGAAGTAGCCACAACGTGCTTCCTAGTCATCTATGCCAATGAATTCTCTGTGATTCAGTTATTCTCCTGTAACCGAAAATGTCTTGGCTGATATTTCTCCCTTAGTGTTGAGTAAATTGGCTTGCATACTTTGGCATGCATGTTTACTGGGAATTTACAGTACGCCAAAGAGTAGTTCACAAATAATCATAACGCTTGCATTTAGGAATCCCTTAATGTATAAGATACTTGCATAACAGCTATTAACTATAATAAAATTTTGTGAAATACACTCCATGAACATGAGGAATTCTTAGTATTTGTAGTCTGTGAGTATGAAGGTCAGAAAATGTTCATCATCATCATCAAAGCATTTCTTTGCAAAGAAATAGAGGCTACAGTATATCATGTTTACTATGGATTTTTGCAAATACATGCCCCGTGTATCTTAGTTTCTTAAGCATGCTGAGTATATCATATGCCCATGAGCATTATTTACAAGGGCTGAGTGTATGCTAAAAAATATGGTGGAGAATCCCCCCTGCTATGGACTCCCTTCTGACCCATGATGCCTCTCTGTTGGGCTTTTGAAGCCATAACTCTTTATGGAAGCAGATGGTCTCAGTTTGCTCCAACAAAGCAGTTATAGGGTTTGGTACTCTCACCAATACTTACACAACAGGGCTATCAGAGCTCCCTAAACCATGGTAAATAATTTCCAAAGAAACTATATTAAAATGATAACCTGACACTTCAAAAAATTATAATTTCAAAGCAACTATATTTTAGCTTGAAATTTAATAAGAAAAAGTAAACGCACACACACACACACACACACACACCTAGGTAGTGGGCTGCTAACCACAAGGTCAGCAGTACAAACCCAGCAGTCACTCCATGAAATAGACAAGGCTGTTAGCTTCCAGCTCAGAAATTCTAGGGTCAAAATAAGGCAAAAATGACTGGTAGAGAATGAGGTATCTTTTCTAAAAGAGATGTGTTTGCCACAAATTCCTTTTTGTCTCATCTTGTCTAGAAACATGCTTTTCATTTTTATCACTTCCTTTATGTGGATTTCTTGATATTTGATAGATTATAGATAGATGATAGATAGATAGATAGCTGTTTTCAGTAGAGTGAATTATTTAATATGGCCCTTGTAGCCATAGCCTTTTTGCACTCCCACCAAATGATCTTAGTTTTCCTTTTGGGTCTGGGTAAAAAGATAGGAGAATGTATTGATTAAATAATATGACTTGGATATGAGTCACTGCTAACAAGGTTAATTGTGATTGACATATTCAAAGTAGCAAAGGAGAATTTCACTAGCAGCAAGAGAAAAGAAGCAAGAGTGGAGTGTCTTTTGGATTCTGAGATTCCTCTGTATTGAGTCCCTTTGCCCAGCATTCCACTTTGATATGATAAGGAGCTGTAGCAGCAAACCCAGCTGCTAGAGCGGGAGGCAGATCGCTGTACTCATTCCACCACGTCAGGAAAGCCGGGTGTTTTTGAGCAGGAGGCTGGCATGAGGAGTGGGGTGCCTTTGCCGACTTCATTGGGTCCTTTGGGGCATTTATTAGTAGCCTTAAAAGATCTTGGTATCCTTGTCCTCATAGGCCAAAGGCCAACCCCAAGAGGTCGATGGCCAGAGGGAAATTTGCTTGTGGATATGGAAGAGAAGCAACTGTCTGGAGTGAACAACTGTATCCTAAGCAAGTCTCACCTGACTAGTAACCTTTTATCATCCTTGCCACACCCCATAATCATGAGCATCATCTGTGAATTCCATGTGGCCCTTGTAATGAATGCTCAAAGCCAGAAAAATAATTGAGAGTTGTAAAAGGGAAAGTAGGTATGAGAATTGGCAGGAAGGGTGGAGGCATGTCGAACCTCTGCTTTGTGGCCATCAGACTTGCGAACTAGAAGACAGATGTGCCCCACATACACACACACACACACACACCATTTATTCAATATCATAAACATAGTTTAAAATGTGTATATAATCTCACACTGCTTTTGTGGCAGGGTCTCTACTGAGAATTCGTCCTACGTAATCTCATTCAGTTCTTCCTGTAACCAAATGGGCAGGCATTCTTTTTATCCCCATCTTATAAAGGAGGTCATGAGTCCCCTGTCCTTGAGGTGATTATGCCTTACCAAATGAAAACCTCATTGTTTTCCTAAAGTCAATCTTTCATTTGGTATGATGTTAGACTCCACTTTCCCTAGAATCCCTTTGGGGATGAAATGTCATAAAATAGTAGCACACTATTGTTACAGAGCCGTTTGGGTTTGAATCCGCCCTAAAGTAAGATTGGTTGGGTTGTAAGATTAGCATCACTTGCTTCTGATCTCAGTGTGGGAACCTGCGATGATAATAATGCTTCTGTGATAGAGTGAAGAATGGTTCCCCAAACGTGTCTAGATCCTACTTACATGTGATTATGGACCTCGGATGGCAAAATGGAGTGCTGGCACCTCCATCATTGAGTGCTGAGCTGTTCAGCCAAAGGCTGATGATTCGCTGATGATTCGCACCCACCCTGCTGCTCCATGGAGGGCAGACCTGCCATCTGGCTCCCATGAAGATTACAGCTAAGGACAAATCTAAGGGCAATTAGTTCCAAAGCACTTATACACACACAAAAAGTACAGCACAGCGAAAGGGACTTTCTGTTGGGATGTAATGAGGATGTTAAGATAAGAAGATTATGCTGGATTTTCAAGGTAGGCCTATGCAATAACCAGGGTCCTGGAAGATTGAGGCAGGAGGGTCCAGGAAGACGAGCTGTGCTGATGGGAGTGGTGGCGGGAGTAATGCAGGGCTGTGAGTCAAGGTCTCTGTCTGGTCTCTCAAAGAGCAAAAAGCAAACTCCCTGACATCGAGTGAGCTCCCACTCATGGCAACCCTACAGAGCAGGGAGAAACTGTCCCTGTTGGCTCACACTATGATATTCTCATTGGAATAGAAAGCCTCATCTTTCTCCCACAGACGGGCTGGTGGTTTTGAACTACTCACCTTTTGGTTAGCAGCAGTCCAAATCAGGTATGGGCTGCCATTCTGCTCAAAAGTTTCTAGAAGGAACCCAACCCTTGATTTTAAGCCAGTAAAAGAGATGTCTGATCTCCAGAGTAGTAGAATCTTAAAGTAATGTTGTTTGTATTGCTTTGGGGTAGTGGTGATGCGTTTACAGACATACTATGAAATAAATACAGTTTCCTATGATGTTTTCCTGGTGACAGAAATAAAAAGCAATATTGGCATTGCATTTGCCTGGGCAATGGGGTGCTGTGCCTTCATCTTCTGGCTGAAGCAAAAATAAATAAATAAAATGAATTAAAATACAAGAATGAACTAAGAAGAAAGACCCTTCTATTCAAGCCTCATTAAGATGTAAATCTGAAGCAAACTTCTTTACCCTTGATAAGCTAAGCGTTAATAAGTTATGCCCTAATAGCTGTTTGTGCTGTAACTTCTGGCAAAACTTCAATAGCGCTAGCTCTCTGGTGTCTATTTCCAATCCTCCCTTGGCATTTCAATACCACAAAGGGTCTTAGGAAACCCTGGGCTGACAGACAATTTAGGATTATTATTTCCAACCATGAAGGAAGAGGGCCTCCTTTGCCAATAACATCCTAAATCCCAAAGACATTTCAATATTTTTCCACAAGAACTAGATATAAGTAGGTTAGTCTAAATACGTTTAATATAACCTTGCATCTCATTTAGCCCCATGAGCTACACTCAGTCTAATGAATTGGATGGTCCTATGAAAAAGCTAAATATGGCAATAGATCAATCACCACTTTAACTCTTAAGGAATGACTGTGGTAAATCAACATAGAAGCAGGTTTCTGCTTTCAATAGATCTCTGCCCTTGGGCATGTCATTCTTCCTCCAGCAGGGCTCTGCTCCCCACCTATACATGGAAGAGAGGGATGGACTACATGATTAAAAATCATAAAAATGACATGCTAGTCTAAGATGGCTAGGTACAGAAAGCCCCAAGTCAGACCTTACTTATGCTTTTTGCCCCAAATTGGAAACAAACTCCTATGGAATCACTGCCCACAGGAATGATTTGAGGAGTTAGTCTGAAAAGCCCAACTTCACAAGTTTATTATGAGCAACCGCAATTTTAACCAAAGCCCAGGCCTGTCTGACTCAATTTCGTTTTGTCAAGGTTAACTCTGGCCAAGTGTATTCAGGCAAACAGGACCTGTGTTGAAGCCAAAGTGATGAAAACTGCTTTTGAACTTGAAGGCTCTGTGGTAAAGGAGAAATTAAAAGACATCTGAAGGAAATGGGGGGAGGGGGAGGAAATTGGCTTTCTTCTTCATGTAAGTGTTCAGAAAAAACAGTAATTAGATTTGTTATTTTAAAAATCTAACTTAATGTCTTTAATCTGAAAGTTTCAAAGGGCTTCAAAAACTCACAAATTACTCTTAATCCCCACGGCCCCAAGATGATCTGTGTCATTTTAAGGGTATGCTCGGTTTAAATGGAATTGTAAGAGTTTTATTAGTCTTCAGAGATTTCACTTTCTTTTTATTCTCTAATAAATGAATTAGGAGGGAAAAAGCCAACTTGGTATAGTGACTAAATGGTCATTTTCATATTCATCTGCATGGCCAGAGTAAAATTCACTTGTCAAAATCGCCACAGAGAACCCACAAAAACAGAGAATAAGCTAAGCCTTTTTGATCGTATGAATGAGATTCAGTCCATGTACATGGCCGAGCCTTCTGTCGCCGCTGTTTTAGTTATATCATCAGCAGCCTTAAGTGGACTCTGACCAGAGGTCTCTGTGCAACAGAACCATGGACACTGCCTAGTTCTGGGCCATCCTCACAATCGTTATGTGGGAGCCTGGAGTTAGAGCCACTCTCAGTCTATCTAATGAGGAGTCTTTTCCTTTTTTACCAATCCTGGACTTTAACAAGCCCGATGTCCTTTCCCAGGGACTGGGTTCTCCTGATGACGTGGACAAAGTATGGTCTGGTTGTGGTGCTGGTTGCTGTGGTGGGGGCCATCCAGAGGCACACTGAACAAAACACCACCGGTCCTGCCTCATCCTCACTGTTCTCATGGTTGAGCCCCTACTTATGGACACTGTATCAGTCCATCTCCTTGAGCATCTTCCGCTTGTTTGTTGCTCCTAGACTTTACCATACCTGATGTCCTTCTCCAGGGACTGGTCTCTTCTGAAATCATGTCCAATGTACGTAAAATGTACTTTGTTATTAGGTATCATCAAATTAGAATTTGACTCATAGGAACCCTGCATGATAGCGTATCATGGCCCCTGAAGTTTCCTGGGCTGTGACCTTCGTGGAAATACATGAAAGGTCTTTCTCCCTCAGAACCTGAGTATATTCAAACTACTAGCCATACTCCTTCCAGGCAAGTGCTTAACCACTGCACTACCAGGACTCCTTGTGATCTTCTAGCAGAGACATCTTAATTCTGAGAAATAAAATGCATCCAAGTTGTGCTCTCTGGGTATATTTTATAATCGCCTTCCTATTTCCATTCACAGTTCTGAAGAATGAAGGTTAGCCCACAAAAGACTTCAGAATTCCCTACTGTCCGGTTCTTCCTATTATTCTTGTGAAAACTGATCAAGTTAGCAATATAAGCAGGACTAATGCCCACAGTTTTGGCTGCTATTATTTCGAAATCTCTTGGAAAAAATAATTAATACAATTTAAGAACCTATAGGAGTCCTTGGATGGAACAAATGGTCAACACATTGGGCAGCCAAGAGAAATGTTGGAGGTTCAAGTCCACCCAATGGGACATTGAAATAGAACCCTGGCACTCAATCACTGAAAACCCGATGGTGATTATTTCTTCATTGAAACACCTGGGCTCACCATGAGGGGATGGAAACTGAATAGCACCTACAGCAAATAAGTGGAATTGTTTCCTTTGTTCTTGTAGTAGTTGTTGTCTCATTTCTCTCACTTGATATCCGGTTTTCCTTCGGATATCAGCACTTCGATTTAATTTGTAGGAAATTGTTCTTCTTCCACCACCAGGCCCTGCATAGGGCTCAGCTCTTTCTGACCAGAGCATGCTGTTACCCTGGTCAAGGTTTAGACCCATGGTTCTCAACCTGTGATTTTCAACCCCTTTGGGGGTTGAATGACCCTTTCAGGGGGTTGCACGATTCATAACAGTAGCAAAATTGCAGTTATGAAGTAGCAACAAAAATAATTTTATGGTTGGAGTGTCACCTCATACAGTTTCATGAGGAACTCTATGAAAGGGTAGCGGCATCAGGAAGGTGGAGAACCACTGGTTTAGACTCAAAGTCATGCATGACACCTAGTGAGAGCCAAGGGGCAGGGTCAAAATCTACCAGGACTGTTGGGCAAGAGGCTGCTGATCTTAACACTCAAGTTCAGTTGATCTTAGTCAGCTGTCAGGCACAAATTCCTTTCCCACACTACATAGAGCTGGATCTGCAAACAAAAGCAGGATAGACAATGCCCGGGCATAGGAGTGGATGGATTTTAATGACTGTATAGTGAGCCCCACCTGAAGCCTAGAGTTAGCACCTGGGCTTCTAATTTATGTTGGTCAAGAGATTATTGCTGTTCTTACTGCTGAAGTCCATTCGCCCTAGCGTCCAGGTCAATTGCGTCCTAACTAGGATGCCAGTTATAATTCAGGACACACGTCAAATTTGAATTCTAGATAAAGGTTGATTTCTTTTCGTTAGTTGAAGCATGTCAATATTTGGGAAATCTGACAACCCTAATAAAATTCATATAACAAACCATTCTTAGATTCAAGAGGCCCATACGGTTTGGGCAGAGACAAATGTGTTATGGAATGAAGTGAGGGCATTCCTACGCTGTACTTTAAAGAAGATCTAGATAGTTGTCATGATATCATTCTTGCTAGGTGCTATCAAATTGGCTCTGGTTCATAGTGACCCTTTTTACCACAGAACATTCTTACAATTATCATGATGTGTGAGTCCACGGTTGCAGCCACTATGTTGCTCTTTTGTGTCAAGGGACTTCCCTGTTTTTCATGGTATAATACAGAGAAGAGAAACCAATGTGTTTATCAAATTGACATCCTGAATATCTTCCTGTGCTCTACTCCTCTATCTATTTGACTTCCAAATCCAAGGTCCTGGAAATAATTTACTAAAGAAGGTGGTAGCAATGAACTTGTTCATTTTGTCCCTCTCTGGGGATCCCCGAAAGCCTGATGCATTGCTCACCGAGTTGGTAACTGCAAGGGTTCGCCCTAACAATCACTCTACAGGAGAAATATTTATATACTTTTGCTCGTGTAATGATTTATAATCTCAGAAATCCAAAGGGGCGGTCCTATTCTGTCCTATACGGTGGTTATATGTCAGAATCAATGATCGTGGCTTTGGTTTTTGGCAGAGTTCTGTTTGATTACATTCTTTTGACCAAATATAATATCTTTCGTGATCAATTATGCCTGAGACATAACACAGGCATGTTAAGGACAATTGGGGGGGGGGGGTGACTCCTCCTCTTCAGACCCTCCATGAGTTTTTTCACAGAAGTAACTACTAGTACATTCAACAACAGCAAAGGAACTGTGATGTTTGCTATCTTTGAAGAAGGAGGTGAGCCCAAAGATGGGAATTGGAGGCGGTCTGGACCTCCGTGGAGGTGTATGCTGAATGGGCATGTGTTTGGGGAAAGGGCCATTTGCAGCACAGGCCCACTTTCAATTCGAATTGCCTCCATGGAGACACTCCTTCCCCTTCTTCAGTCCTCCTCCTGGTTGGTCGGTTTGTGTTTTACTTCTTCTCATAATAATGATGCTGTTAGCAAGCTAGGACTGCCAAGGAGAGTAATGGCCAGGGTTGTGTGGGGCTATGGGATATGAAGTACTGGTACCAACATACCTATTTATGAGTACTAGTTGCACGATGGTAAAGCCCTAGGTTGCTAGACTGAGGGTCAGTCGTTTGAACTCACTAGTTACTTCAGGAGGGAAATGTCCTAGCAATCTGTCCCCATAGAGGTTCTCACTCACAACTCGTAAGTCAATCAGGACTCATCTTGACCCTGTAAGACAGAGTGGAACTATCCCTTTGTGTTTCCAGACTGGAAATCATTATAGGATCAGAAAGCCTCACTTTCCTCCTTCTGTGCAGCTGGTGAGTTAGAACTTTGTAGTTAGCAGTCTAACCTTGTAAATCACTAAGCCGCCTGGGTCCTATCCTTAAAGATTAGAGTGTGAGCAACTCAGTAGCTTAGCTACACTCTGCCATAGAGGGTCAGCACCCAATCCTCATGCTTAGGTGAGGGCTCATGGAGACATTTGCTCTAAGCAAATAGGTAGGCTTTTTGATATGGGAGACATTTTTAATTTAGTGATTAAGCATTCAGTAGCTAACTAAAAGGTCAGATGTTCAAATCCAGCACCAGATTCTCTGAAGAGAAAGAATCTGACAGTCTGCTTCCGTGATGATTGCAGCCTAGGAAAACCCGCTAGGCTCCAGTGGCTCTGTGAGCGAGAATCACCTCACTGTCCCGGGTGTTTTGAATCCTCCATCAATGCGAGAACAAACAGGAGATGAAGAGAGGGGTGTGGCTCTGGAATGGGAGCACAGCAATGCAAGTTTACCCTGCTTCCCTGGACATTTTCCAAGCAGGCAGCTCCTCAGCTCCCGATTCCCTTCTCTCTTTTCAAGTTTTCCAGGCGAAAACTCATAGGCTGAGCTTTATTTTGCTGTTAGTCCCCATCAGCCTCAGATGATGTCGTTTGGATTTCTTGCCAGTAAGGAAAGCATTTCCTTTACCTTTAAGGAGTGAAGAAGTGTGTGTCCCAGTTTACAAATCTCCTATGTCCACAGAGAAACCCAGAGGGGCCCCCACAGCACTCTCGCTTGCCTTTTTTTTTCTGGGGCAGGTCTATTAAAGTATCACTGTTTACAAATCTGAGCAGCAAAGGAGCTTGTCCCTCATTGGATGTGAGCCTGCCGAACGTGGGGTCAATTGGTGGTGCCCCATGTCCGCTGTGAGTGGTGCCGAGAAAAGAAGGGTCAGTTTACGACAAGCTAAATGACAACAAACTCAAACCAAAGCAAACAATCAGAAAGAAAACCAGACAAATTGGACGAAGGAAGGCTGGCAACTAGGAATCGAGGTGCCCAGGATGCTGTCCGCGTTTTGTTACGGCAGTGAGATGAACACTGTGAAATCAGGTTACTGGTGAAAATGAGTCTGATGTGCTAATTCATAGCTCATTTGCTGTAGCTATACCATTGGCCCATTATATAAATGAGCAAGATTCTAGGGCCGTTCTCTAGGGAAGGTGAGTTTTAGAAAAATAGAGGTACCAGACAGACACCAGGAAAGTTCTTTGACATAGAAGAATTCAGGTCCTTTTCTTTTCTTTTTCTTTCTTTTCATTTCAATGTTCTTTATGCTTCTGGCTCCTGCTATCCAAATCATGAAAGGATGGCATGGATTTCACACTACCCCATGAAGTGCACGCTGTCACATGCATGGGGAGGATCCTTCGACATGCCAGGCCTAAAAAAGCACGTCATGTGCTATTAATTCTGAATGAGACATTAAAAGGCCTTTACTGCAATTCCCTTTTTAAAAAGATACTCTCTATCCTCCAGGTTACTTACGGTGGGCACGTGCTTGGCTGCTTTGATTTAGACAGTGTGGGGAAAAGAAAACGGTTTGTCTTCTTCAGAACCACTGGCTCAATGGTTTCTCTGACTTACTTCCTTTTCCCCTAATCAGAATGATACGGTCTTGAGGAAAGTAAAGTTTTCAAAAAGGATAGCTCCCTCACACTTGCCCATTCAACACGCGTCAATGGAAGCATAAATGGCTACTGCTTCCTGGGAGAACAAATGGATCGCAGCAAGTTTCCATCCACCACTCTATGTCTGCTTATTGCCACCATCCGGGATGAAACACAAAATGTGAATGAACACGGAATAGGAATAGCTAGCTAGCTCATTGTGGACTCGGTTCAGAAAGAGAAAGACTTAAGTCTCCATTCACTCACTTACGTACGGTCATCAAATGGATTCTGACCATGGCAACCCTATAGGACAGGGTAGAAATGCCGCTGTAGGTTTCCAAGACTTTACTGAAGTAGGAAGTGCAGTCTTTCTCCCCCAGAGTGAGTGGCTGGTTATTTTGCAATGCCAACCTTGAGGTTAGCAGTCCAATGCATGGTCGTTACACAACTAGGGGTGCTAGTCTCCAAGAGGCTCTGTCAAAACCATGGTCCTCTCTGTAGATGCAGATGGCAGGTACAGGAAAGCCTGCTTACCTTTATTGGCTCATTCTATCAACTGCTTCCAAAGGACTGCCTAGTCATGAAATCCACATATTTCCACCACCAAATCCCCTGTCTGTATCTGCTTAAACAAACTTTATCTGGTTAGAAAAATATGAGTTGTGACTTCATTTTGCTCTACTTTTTAGTCAAACTCCAGATCTCCTCTCAAGGATCTGCCTGTTCTGCTACTGCAGCTAGCTGCCTGTATCCAGTCCACACGGACCTATAAGGACGCCATACACAAGGAGCGGAATGTTCCCTGGTGTCTCACCAGCCCCATGAATGGCTGCATACAGGACTCTCATGACACCAAGGGTTATCACTGACACACTTTTGGAAATAGACTTCTAAGTTTTTCTTCCTAGTCTGTCTTAGTCCTGAAGCTCTGCTGAATCCTGCTCAGCAGCATACGAGCCTCCCCTGATCAAGCAGTGTTGGCTGTACCTGAGTGGCATTAGCTGGGTCTCTTAACCAGAAAGTGGGAATTCTACTACTGAACCACTAATGCATCTATTATCACCTTCATCAGTTCTCCCCACTCTGCTGCCTCATTTTCATTAATATACGGACAGTGTAGCATGAGAGTGGTTTTAATAAGCCTTCCTTGGACCCATATTACTGTCTACTCTAGACTTCCCTCTGTTCCTTTGCACAGGTCCCAGCAATGTTTTCTTCTTCATACATCAGGTCACCAGGATTTCAAGGCAACAGGTGACAATAAGTCAGCGTAACATACCTGTCAAAACATGGTTCTAGGACCTTTGACTCATAAACTCCTCACTGCCATTCTGTATGGTTGGTGCAACTATCCCTCGTTACTTCGCCCTGAATCCCCTGCCTTCCAGCCAGCCTGGGACCTCTCCTCTTCCTTTACTTTCCCTGTGAGCTCAGCTCAAGGAGGACTATTGGTGTAGTGGTTACTTGTCAGACTGTTACCAGCAAGGACAGCAGTTTGAAACCACCAGACTCTGTAGGAGAAAGATGAGGCTTTCTACTCCTGTAAAGAATTACAGACTCAGAAACCCACAGGGGAAGGTCCACCCTCTCCTACAGAGGAGCTTTGATTCAGAATCGAGTGCATGGCACTGAGATTTTTTTGTTTTGTTTTTGAGGCTCTGCACTGGTTGGTTCCTCCTTGCCCTTCCAGATTCACAAGGCCTGCTCTAAGCTTCTCTGATTTCTCAAGAGAGACCCTGTCCACTGACAGACCCTTTCCAGAGAAGCAGCCCTCCACAGGATTATTTTTGCTCTTTATGCTTACAATTCACTAATCAATTTCTTCATCACTGCCTGCTGTTTCCCAGTGAATGTAAACTCCTGAATGAGAGGATATGTTCATGTCTTCTTTATCCCATTGGTGTCAGTTAATTTAATGTCTGAAATATATTCTGCACATAATACATGTGTGTGGTAGTTACATAATCTGTTGTCAATTTGAGACTAAAGAGTGAAAGGGTGGAGTTAACCTGTTAATCAGGTGGCAGCTTGATGACCTCTTTGGAGCTGCTAAGGAGATAAATAACTCACTGGATGTGAGACATACTGTTGAGAAGACACATGGAGTTATGCTAGAGCCCTGGAGGTGAAGGAGCCATGTGGAGACCCTTGCCAGCACTGAAATGCTTATACCACCACTGGATCAACAAGATTTCACACCCACTGGTCTGTGTTCTTCCTGCATTTGGCATCATTGTGTGCATTGTGTGAGTTTGAAGAGAAATTTATAGGTTGGGGTTTGACATATGCACTAATATCAGACTTATTGATTTGATCTGGACTGGAATGGTGTTTTCTAAATATTCAATTGTCCTTGTATATAAACCTCTTTGTTTTTCTAACTTAAAAAAAAAAAACTATTTTATTGGGGGCTCATACAAATCTCATCACAATCCTTACATACATCCATTGTGTCAAGCACACATATGTACATTTGTTGCCCTCATCATTTTCAAAACATTTGCCTTCTACTTTAGCCCTTAATATCAGTTGCTCATTTCCCCCCTCTCTCCTTCCTCCCCCCTCCCTCATGAACCCTCCATAATTCACAAATTATTACAGTTTTGTCATAAGTTACACTGTCTGACGTGTCCCCCCGCCCTCTTCTCTGCTGTCCATCCCCCAAGGAGGAGGCAATACTTAGATTCTTATAATCGGGTCCCCTTTTCTACTCCACATGCCCTTCACCCTCCAGGCATTGCCCCTATCACCACTGTTCCTGAAGGAGTCATCTGTCCTGGATTCCCTGTGTTTCCAGTTTCTATCTGTACCAAGGTGCATCCTCTGGTCTAGCCAGATTTGTAAGGTAGAATTGGGATCATGATAGTGCATGGGAGGAAGCATTTAAGAGCTAGAGGAAAGTTACATGTTTCATATAACTTGAAACCCTGCACCCTTATTGGCTCGTCTCCTCCCCACAACCCTTCAGTAAGGGGGTGTCCACTTGCCTACCGATGGGCTTTGAGTCTCCACTCTACACTCACCCACCTTTACAATGATATGATTTTTTGTTCTTTGATGTTTTCTTATACACACATGAGTATCTATGAATTTGTTTCTCTAGTCCACCCAGACTAACACAATGTGTGTTTTTAAAGATAAAAAATAAATGACGAGATGGACATTTAAAGATGGGCTGTTTCAGGAGCAGAGTGGTAAACATCTTTAACATACACATAGCTATCTGGTGGCAAACCTAGGATTTATATCAGTTTAGTGTCAAAACCCCAACTTTTAAAAACTAATGCACAATTACTCATTTTGAACTTCTGAAAAATATTCAAGTTCTCGTTCTGCCACTTGTCTTGTCAATTCTTATTTTACACAAGAAAAAAAGACGTGTGTGTGTGTGTGTGTGTGTGTGTGTGTGTTGGTGACCAAGCAGTCCCTCTTTCACTTCAAATAATCAAGGAGAGAAACAACTACATGGTATAACCAGCGGCAAGAACACAGTAAAAGACCCGACGGACTCCCAGGGCTGTAAGAAATGCTTAACAAAACCTACAAAGGTAGATGCAAAAGTGACAAAACTGCTCAGTATCAAGAGGACAAATATCTACTTAATCTCTCCATAGGACACGTGTTTGAACACCTAAGGATAATTTACAGAGATTTGAAAAAGCTTATAAACAATGAAAGGCCACAGAATCCACCAACTGAAAGGCCAGGCAATGCCATAGACATTGAAACAAACAAACAAGCAAGCAAACAAACAAACACCAAATCTACTCCTGCTGAGGAGATTCTGACTCATAGTGACCTTACACAGGCTAGAACTGTTCCTGTGAGTTTCTGAGACTGTAACTCTTTACTGGCCTAGAAAACCTCCTCTTTCTCTCCCAGAGCAGCAGGTGGATTTGAACTTCGGACCTTATGGTTAGAAGCCCTTTGCATAACTCACACTTGCCACTGAAGGTCCATAGACATTGAAGACACTCAGTAATCGTATTGGTCCATTTCAAACTTGTGTATATGCGTGTTAGCCAAATGCTAGTAAGGGTCTATAGAGCTGAAGAAAAAGACAGCTATTAAGATTTGTATTCTATATAAACATTAACATTAAAATGACAAGCTGAGGCTGTTGAGGGGCTTTTGAGGGGGTGAGAAAGAGGAGGCACATTAGGGGCATCTCCCGTGTATGTGAGGATTTGAGGACAGAGGTGAGGGAAATGAGTTCTGGGAGGATGTTTTGCTGCGTGGCACTGCCATGTCGGTGTTTCCCATGCGATCGTTTCCATTGTTTTAATGAACTGCTATTAATTAAGCCTTAAGTCCTCTTTGAAAAATGTCATTAAAGTCAAATCACTCTCCTAAATTATATTTGGACTTTATACAAGTGCTTCTTTTAAATGTTACAACCAACGTGCGGATCCTAGCACAGGGAGGGCCAGGATCACCCTAATAGGAATAATTTGCAGGGGACATTTCATTAGTGGAGCTTGATTATCCATACCGCTGAACAGGCTCAAAAGGTTATACAGGCTTTCCCTGATATACAAATGTCCAATTTATAGACAATTCCTACTTGTCCTTTAATATTATATAAATTTACCCTCTCATTGAATTTGTTAAACTCACTTCTGTTAATACAACTTTTACATCACAATCACCTCTACTTTCAGTAGGTTTTACATCATTGAAAGGCTTCAAGCTTTTGTTTTTGCACAAAACAAAGCATTGAAATGAATTGCCATCTGGTCCTTTCCAGCTCACAGTGACTGGACAGGACAAGCAGCATTGCCTTATTGGGTTTCTAAGGCTGTGAATCTGCACGGAAGTTGACTGTTACCTATTTTTCCCATGGAGCAGCTGATAGGTTTGAATCACTGACTTTCTGTTTAGCAGCTAAGTGCTTTAACAGATGCTCTAATACTAACCTCAACCCTAACCCTCTGGCATGAAGCCCATTCTGACTCACCGAGCCTGTAGGACAGAGAAGAAGTGCTCCTTAATGCTTCTCAGACTAAATGTTTACCAAAGATTTACCTGCCTTATCTTTCTCACTCAGAATAACTGGTAGGGTATGCCCACTCATCATATAGTGAGCATTTAAAAAATTAATCCACTGTGCCATGACGTGTATTTCTTATAATAAAACAACAACAATAAAATCTAAACTCTGCAATTGAGTCAATTCCAATTCACAGTCAGCCTATAGGATGGGTAGAACTGCTCCTTAGGATTTCCAAGTCTCTAAATGTATATGGGAAACAGACAGCCTCATCTTTTTCCTGAAGAATGACTGTGTTAGTCTGGGTAAACTAGAGAAACAAATCCACAGAAACTCATATGTATAAGAGAGAGTTTTATGTAAAAGATAAGTGTACATTAAGAAAGCATCCCAACACAGTGCTGTCCAAGCCCATAAGTCC
>NW_022111370.1:1135665-1146544 GCF_000313985.2 Echinops telfairi | reverse complement strand
GTGTGTAAGCCATGTTTTTAAGTTAACTCTTCTTTCAATTGATTGGTTGCTCATATCAGCTCATAAAATGGAGGATGATTATAAAAATCTCTGCCAAATGCTTCAGAACCATGATATAGACAAAGTGATCTGTAACCTAAACCACCATCAAATGGATCAGATGTTTTTGAAATAGCCTATGAAATGATATATGAAAAATACATCTGATTTTGAAAATTTAGTACAAAGAAGCAAATAAGTTATTCATACATTTCACATTGATTACTTGTAAAATAATTATATTTTGATCTAATATTCACACATTCAAGAAATATTTAATGACTGCTTGGTACAGCTCAATGAGGGTAAGTAAAACATATTGTTGCAGAATCAAAACTTTATTAAAAAACATGTCAAAAGTGTAGCTATTGTTTCTTGACATAGCCTCCATCTCAATCTGTTCCCTTCTGAAAGTGCGGTTCTATTGCTCTAACTTTCTAACTCTGTCTCCTGAAGTTTGGACATGTTATCAGGAGAGACCAGTCCCTGGAGAAGGACATCATGCTAGGCACAGTGGAGAGGAAGTGAATAAGGAAGGCACTTGACAAGATGGATTGCAACAACGGGCTCTAATATAAAAATTGTGGACGTGTCTCAGACCTGGATGGTGTTTCCTTCTGTTGTACATAAAGTTGCCATGAATCAGAAATGATCTGAGGGCACCTAACAACATTTCTAACAGGTGGCATTGTTTATTACGTGTATCAGAATGCTAAATGCAGTTCAAAGCAAGCAGCGTTTCTTCAGGCAAAAGTGGTGATTCCCTGCTCCAGGAAAGGTTAGCAGCCCCAGAAACTCTGTGTAGGCTCACTATGAGTTGGAAGTCAGTCAATTTCCAGAGGGTGTGATTTGGTTTTGGCTTTTCAAACAACAGACTTGGGTAGAAGTGATACTATTTGACCTCTGAATATAGGTCATCCAAAATGATAACCCTTTAGCAGGCTTTCTGCCTTATCCCACTAGATGTGATTAAAAAAACAAAACAAACAAAAAAACCAGCCAGGTAGATGGAGAAGCCCATACTTGGAGGCAAACTAAGTAGACTTTTTAACAAAAGTCAAGGCCACCATGCCAACCTATGAATAAACCATTGTGCAGGTAGACCACACAGCTACAGGTCAGTCTTTAAATGACAGAATTCTGAACCCACACCTCACCTGCAGCCTTCTAAAAGAGCCTGAACCGGACTCTACCTCCCAGCAAGGCTGCTCTCAAGTTCCAGATGCTCAGGGACTTGTCAGTTATACTTCTGCTTATTGTTGTAAGCCTTTACGTTTTATGGCAATTATTTATGCAGCAGTAGATCACTAATAAAAGCAAACTGCTTGAAATAAATTTATCCTGTTTCCTGGCTTTTCAGTCATATTTCAGAATTTTGCTAGCAAGACATCTGAAGTACTTGGGAAATCATCGTGATGGGCAATATAGTCAGGTAAAATTGACAAAGGGATCAGATGGCAGAGCCAGACAGCAATGACAGACGTCTGGGTCTATTTCAGTCTCTCAGAGTAGATGTGATCTGGAGAAGGGCAAGGTCAGGGGAGAGCGGAGGTGAAAACTACAAATGTCAAGAATGATTCATATAAAGATTACACCCCATTTTTGAGCTGGAGAATTGGAGTTATTGGTGCTGTCCTAGATAAAACCCTTAGTTGTATAGGAAGAAGGGTCCTATTTTGGACAAAGTAAAATTTACAGTAGAGGATCAGATGCCTTGGCGTTGGAAAAAGAGTTAAGAATTGGTGAAAAGTGAACTTTGATATAATTATCAGAAGATATTGGCATTGTTGCTGTTTGTATTATTAAAACTACCGGGAAGCTAAATTTTTAGAGAGTAAGGCCAATTTATCAATGCTCAGATAATACTTTGATTCTCTTATGATATATTAGGATTGATGATAAGGGAAAATCGATCAAGACTTTGATTGTTCTTACAATGTCACAGATGGTAAATGAAAACCCACGCCCTCTGTATCCATAGAGTACAAGGAAAGATGGGAAAGTGTTTTTTGTTGTTGTTGTTTCTCTCAGACTCTTGTTCCTTTTTCTTTAAATTATTTTTGGGGGGCTCTCACAACTCTTGTTACAAATCATACATCAATTATATCCTACATATTTATACATATATTCCATCATTCTTGCCTAGACATTTACTTTCCATTGAGCACTTGGAAAAGGCAGAATTATCTTATCAGTTCTTACTTTCTCTGATTTGTTCTTAATGAGGGTGCAATGCAGTGCATTATTTAATAAGGCTATTATACTCAGAGCTTTTGCTACTTTTGCTAATGAACCCTCTTGGGTCCAGGAGACAGCTTTAACACCAGAGGAGCAGCAGCAGCAGCAGGACCAGGAGCCATAGCATGAGGCAGCGTGGTGGCCTTGCCAGCCCACCTTGCAAGTAAAGATGAGTGCTTTGGGTGGGCTGCCTTTGGGACTTAATTTGAGGAGGTAGGTTTGCTGAGCCACCAAACTAGAGTTAAGTGCCTTCAACTTAAAGTTGTCAACAGAGGGGCATGAACTTTAGACATTCATTGGCAACCCTAACAAAACTTTGTAACCTTGTCTGGGCAGGGCCAGAGGCCAGGCCAAGTGGCTGAGACCAGAGAGAGTCCTGCCTACAGACATGTAAAGAAGAAACTGTCCTGAGTGAACAACTATATCCTGAGCATTTACCACATGAATTTCAACCTTTTATCTTCCCTAATAAACTCTGGAATCAAGAGCATTGTTTGTGAGTTCTGTGTGGCCAGTATGATGGATTATATGACCACACTGGAAAGTAGAGACTGCAGTGGAAGGATGGAGCAGTAAAAATGTGACCATCGCTGAAACTCCTCCTCCACCTCCTCTTCAAAGTTATCCTCATCAGAGGAGAAGAAGGAGGAGAATATGTAATATGTTGATGAGATAGTATCTCCCTCTCTCATGGAAAGTTAAATACAGGATTTCCTTTAGCTCTTAAGTGGTCTATCATGTGAGAGTGGGATACTTCTCCTCATTTATAAATGCAAAAACAGATTAAGAGGCATAAACTCATTACTATAGAGAAAATATTTGAGAACTAAAGAATACTTGACCCAAACTATGGTATTTTCTGTCACCTCCCTATGCATAGGTAAGAGGGACAATGAATAAAGAAAATCAGAAAAGAATAAATGCATTTGAATTATGGGGTTAGCAAAGACTATTGAAATTGCCATGGGCTGCCAGAAGAACAAACAAATCTATCTTAGAGGAAATATAGCCAGAATGTTCCTTAAAAGAGAAATTAGCAAGACCTTATCTCTCATGTTTTTGACAGGCTACCAGGAAGTCCTAGTTCCTGGTAAAAGACATCATGCTTTCGAAAGAAGAGGGTCAGCTAAAGAGAGCAAGGCCCTTTATGAGAGGAACGGGCACAGTGGCTACAATCATGCATTCAAGCAGAGCCACTACTTCAAGGGTGGCATCGGACTGAGCTGTGGTCCTCTTCTTGGACCTGAAGTTCCTAAGAATAGAAGCCGACTGGACAGCACCGAACAGCATACATTTTATCACTGTCTTCCCAAGAAACTGGGAGCTTAGTAAGGATGGAGATTGGAACCCATTCGGTACTATATTCTTAGCAATGTGCATGCTGCCTGGGTTTTAAAAAGGAGACTTCCTGGCAGAGAGGCTATGTATTGAACTGCTAACCACAAGGCCAGATGTTCAAACCCACCTGTCACTCCTTGGAAGAAAGATGAGACTATTGAGTTTCTTAAAGATTTACAGCCTGAAAGACCTCAAAGGGGCATTTCTAAGGTTTCATAGGTGACATCAATAAATTCATAAGTGGATCATTAGCTACTTCGACCCATTTCTTGTTTCAGACGCTGATAGGTTAAAATAGAGTTACTCGCTGTAGATAATGAGAGTTGAGGTAAAGTGTCTGGAATGGTATAATACTGCTTTTGATGACTGAAAACTATTTATCATAGTGCTATTAGCCTCTGCTCTAAGTTAACTTTATTTCAATTCTATTACACCCTATTTGTGGTTTATAGATTCTGAAAAACAGACTATTTTAACAAGCATTTGTTTATTTATTTAGTGAATACCACGTGCCTGTCCTGGTCACTGCTGGAAGAATAAATAAATCTGTCTTGGAGGAAGTGCAGCTAGAATACTCCTTGCAAATTAGTGCGGTGAGACTTTCCACAAGCACAATGTGCACATTATCAGGAAAGACCCGTACCTGGGGAAGGGCCTCATGCTTGGTAAAGTAGAGGATCACCAGGGGGAAAAAACAAACAAACAAGATCCTAAAGAAATGCAAATAAAAACAACTCTGAGATACCACCTAACACCCTCAAAGATAGACCAATTCAAAAAATAAGAAAGTAACAAGTGTTGGAGGGACTGTGGAGAGACAGGAACACTTGTCCACTGCTGGTGGACTTATAGGTATGTACAGCCACTATGAAATTGATTTGGTGATATCTGAAACAGAGGGAGATTGAGCTACTATAGGACCCAGCAATTCCCCTACTGGTCATATACCCAGAGGAGGCAAGAAACAAACCACGGCCAGACATCTGTGCTCCGATGTTCATCCCGGCACAGTTCACAATTGCAAGGAGTTGGAAACAACCCAAATTTCCATCAACAGATGAATGGATCAAAAAACTGTGGTACATACATACAATGGAGTACTACACATTCCTAAAATGCAGCGATGAACACATGAAGCACATTGCTGCATGGGAAGAACTGGAGGAAATCATGCTAATTGAAGTAAGTCAAGCACAAAAGGACAAGTACAACATGAGTCCACTGAGGTAAGCTTAAAAAACAAAACCAAAAAATGGGGTATAGGGGAAAAGCTACTGTATTCATACATCCCTGAGTGAAGTCCAGCAACTATGGCAGGGGCCAAACCCAACCCAGGGATACATACATCAGCCAACTAAATAAAAAGGGGAAAGAGAAAAAAAAACATGGATGGGGGAGGGGGGTAGCAGGACACTAATGCACCCAAGGGGAGGATATTGTTTATATTTCTACAGGAGAGGGAGAGAGAGACCAGGCTCCAACCTGATGTGCCAAGACCTGAATACAACATACCGGCATGTGCCAGGGAACCAATAGAGAGGTCTGCGGTGCTGGCCCCCATCCCAACTACAGGGACACTCCACCCAGCCCCTCAGAAGAACGCACTTCAGAGGACAGCACTGGGGCTACAGCTTGGGGAGAGGGGCACATCGGATTAGAGCACACGGAGGAAACGCAAAGGGATGGAGAGGGAGGAGAGGACACCCCGACCCACCAAGCCCCAGTGATGATGTTCATGCTCAGAGCAGACAATGCACAGGGAGGACTGTAGGGCTGGCCCCAGCACAGAACATGCGTCCCTCACAGAACCATGACGCTGAAGGAGACAGCACTAGAGACACAGTGTGGGAATATGCATGATCTGGCCCCATCACGCAGGGGTGAGGCACTGAGGGCATGCAACAGGAGGATAAGAGGGATGGAATCCCCAGGGACACAAGTCTTCCCTCCGCATCACGATCTGCTCTGCTGGCAAGTAATACATTGTAGTGGCCACACAGAACTCACAGAAAATACTCGTGACTATGGTATATTAGAGAATTTGATAGGTTACAAATCAGGTTCCGAAATGTTTAGGATACAGTTTTACCTCTCAGGTGTGCCAGTAGTCAGCAGTACCTACATACAGCCACATGCCTCTCTGGTTCTTGCAGTCTCAGCCAAGCAGCCCTTTAGTCTCTTCCCTTCTCCAGCAAGGGAAAGAGTATTACAAAGTATTACAAAGTCCCTTTAATTCAGCCCATAAGTGCCCCAGGGGCACTCCATTCCACATGATGCTTTGGCTTAAATGTGCTTGGTTGCAGTTCTCTGGGTCAACAAACCTTGCTACACTCCACCCTGCCAGTGAGTCTTCTGCTGAAAGAGGCAGAGCTTCACTCTATTCGTAGGCCAGGAGCCCTGCCACTATGTCTTTGCTCTTACCGCTGTGCGGTCGCTTCTCTGGTTCGTAGTACTTCTCCTAAATTAAGGAGCTTCAGCGTGCAAGAATTTCAGGGCTCAGAGGACTCCCTCTACTCCTGGCTCTTCCTTTTCATGGTAGTGAGACCCCCCTTCTTGATTCTGAGATGGCTTATTTTCTATCCAGCACAATGTCAACAATGACTAATCCCAATGTTAGAGCTCTAGGTTTTTGCAATCACATTTAGCCCTCTTACAACTGAATCATGTAAACCTGTATTCATATCCCCCTACATTTTCTTGATCAAACCCATTAAAGAAAGAGGAAATACATCCAACCTCTGTGGTCCCATCTAGTTTGGGGTGGGAGTTACAAAGACAATGCATGAAAGGACCATATCAAGTATATGTGAGGGACTGACACCCTGCCTGCCAAAGGGCCCTTGAGTGTAGCACTGTATGCGAGGATGATGCAAGACCAGGCTATCAATAATGACAACACATCACCTATCACACAGGTGAATGTTGATCGATGAGCTATCTGCTCCTGTAATGATTACAGTCTGTCCTATAGGGTTTCCATGGGTCAGAATCAACTGGACGGTAATGAGAATGCCTGGGGGAAACTTTATTTGTCTGCAACTCAATTAAGTACATGTTTGTCCTTCCATTTAATAAGGAGAGACATCGTAGGGATAATTATTTCAATACATGTTTGACAATATGTATTTGAGTCCTTTGAGACCCATAGCTGCATGTGTTACAGAGGGACACTGAACTCCCTAGGCTTTTATGGTTGCAATCCCTAGGGAATCAGCCTTCCAAGACTTTCTTCTAGGGTGCCATTGGGTGAATTTGAACCACCAACCTTTCAGATAGTAAGTCACTGTAAGCTATTTTTGCCACCAAGGTACATAGGGCATAGTAGCTGTTGCTACATTCTATGGAGAAAAGAAATCAGGGAAGTGGGGCAAGGCATGGGGGTTATGATCTTAAGTAGACTGGGTAGGATAGCCTCACTTAGTTGGTGAGGGAGATGTGTGTATATTTTTCTGGGAAATGTACCAGAGGGGGAAAAAATATTTGTATAAAGTATGGCAGCCTAGAGTGGGGCAGTCATGTGTAAGAACACCCAGAAACCCAGTGAATGGGATTGGGAAAGGCACTGTTAAGTTACTCCCGATTCATGGTAACACCTTGCACAGTGGAACCAAAGAGTGCCTGGTCCAGCTCCATAGCTATGATCCGTGGTAGAGAGAGTCATTATAATCCAAAAGATTCCCCTCCATTGTGTTTTTAGAAGTAGATGGCCAGGCCTTTTGGTCTAGTTCAGCGGTTCTCAACCTTCCTAATGCTGCGGCCATTTAATACAGTTTCTCATGTTGTGATTACCCCAACCATAAAATTATTTTTTTTGCTACTTCTTAATGGTAATTTTACTACTGTTATGAATTGAGCAGCCCCTGTACTAGGGTCATTCGATTCCCAAAGGGGTTGCAACCTACAGGCTGAGAACCGATGGTCTAGTTCATCATAGTCTGCAAGTTCTGTTGAAACCCGTCCAGCATCATAGCTCCACACAGTTTTCCAATGACAGGTGGTGGTTGCATAGGAGGTGCACTGGTCTTCTAGGCTGTGGTTATCAGTTGCCATCAAGTTGGTTCCGATCCATAGCAGGCTTATGCACAACAGGAAAATGAAACAAAGCAAAACAATACTGCCCGGTCATATGACAGCTTCACAATTGTCCCCACTGTTCCAGCCATCGTGTCAGCAATCTCAATGTGGGTCTTCCTCTTTTTTTGCGCCCCCTCTACTTTGCCAAACATGATGTCCCGGAAGGCTAGAACACTACAATTGAACTAAACTTGTAGGGGAGTGATATAAGACCAGAGAAACAATGCTGGTTGCTGGACAGTTAAATCCTAGAGATGTTGGCTTTTTAATTGGACTGAGATGAGAAAGTTCTGCAAGAGTTCTAATGGACAACCCAGAATGATAATCTCCCCATTAGAAGGCGATCAGGCACATTCACGTGAATTATTCTGGGGGCTATCAAAGCTGCTGCTCAGCTGCACATAGGGAAACCACTCAACTGGGGTTGGGATTGGAGATCAACTCTTTGTATTTCCTTTGAACAGAGTACAATGCACTTAATTTCCATTCCATATGTTTACTAACATGTCATCCACACACTTTTATTACAAGGCTGGTGATAAATAAGCGAGGGGAATGCACAAAGACTTTCACACCCTGTGTAACGTTGAAGAGGGATTAGGAGGCATCTTTAAAGCTGGAGAGCACCTGATGTTTCTGTGTTTTTCCTGAGAGAAGACTGCATCATGGAATCCACTTTGTATTTTCCCCTCCTGCCGGCCTGCCATCTGTGATTGATAGCTATTAAATTAGGTTTTACCTCCCCAGTTCAGTCCAGATTAAACACAGAGCACAGCAAACCACTGAGAGACCAAGGAACAAGTGGTAATGACTTTCCCTGGTTTTGTCTTCTTCATAGTTAACCATCTGTTAAACATGGAAAGAAGCAAAATGTTTTGAGGCTGGAGTGGGGGGGGCGAATAAAATGAATGGGTTGCAAAGAGAATTAACTACAGTGAAAGCTTTATAAATGGAAGAACAGAAACCCTCAGGCACACACATAGGCGTCTTAAGAGAATGCTTTCAAATGCAAACCCCGGGGAAGAATTCCAGCTTGTGACTGTTGTGAGGTGCCACAGAGTCAGTTCTGACTCCATGTGCTCAGGGCCCATGTCCAACACACTGCCTGGTCCTGCCCCATGCCCCCAAGTATGCTTATAGTCGAGCCCTGGTCTTAGCCATTGTGTCAATCCATCTTGTCAAGGGCCTTCCTCTTTCGTAATACTTAAATGTATTCCGGGCGATTGGGCCTTAGTCATCTCTCCCACCTTATCAGGGGACTTATATGTCCTGTCATAGTTGGAGCAAATCAATCTGGGGCAAATTTCACTTGTTCAGTACCTTCCGACAGAATGGTGCGCCTCTTCAGCAGTCACACCCAGGCTATAACTTTGAACGACACAGAGCGCAGGTCATGCAAAGAGGAAAAGTATGCCTTCCCAATGTGAAACTGGGCTGCCTTCAGAAAAACAAAACAGAAATGATTCCGTTTTTATTCTTTCTAGGGAAAAATGTGTGCGCTTTTTGTGGGAAAGCTGGTGGTCTCCATCAGTGTTGGAATCTCTGCTCTGGAAATACAGCACCCATTTTGATTCCCGCACTCCAGAGACCAGGGCTCTAGTGAGGCCAGGGAATCCCAGACACCAGGAAGGCAAATACAGTCACCATCTTGTCCACATGAGACGCACTGCAAGGTAGCAGCAACAACATAACAATAGTGAGGATGCTGCAGGGCAGGGCAGTGTTTGCTTTGTTGTACAAGAACTTACTCAAGGGTACCAACCAACAATGACTCAAACAGGAAGGAAAAACTTGTAAAAAACCAAAAACAAAAAGCAGAGCGACAACACACTGAAGGGCTGTAATGGCTTCATAGGTTTGAGAGATGGGTGCGGACACCAGACAGGGGACAGGTAAGTGAAACCAGGAAAAAGAGAACCTCCCTCCAGGATTAGCTCTTAGGATCTAAAATGTGTGATCATTCATGGCACTAAGAATAAGCTAGCTCACTATGGTAGCACTCCCTAGCCTTCTTCATTCTTCTTCTTCCTCTTTTTGATAAAGGAACGGGGTTGCTCAGATTTCCTGGACGGGCTCACTCTGAGTTAAGCAGGGCATGGCCTACCCCGTAGGGCTACCTGTGGGAGAGAATGTGCCAGAGCAGCAAAGACTCCCGGTTAGGATATGAGAGGTCAACTGCTAGTTCTTCTACGTTTCCTTTCTCTGTGGGGTGTGAAGTAGCGTCTTTCTGCAGCTATTCCCAAAGAACAGTGGGGCTCACAGAACAGGAAAGTAATTCCGTATTTATAGTAGCTCCTGGACCAACAGTTAGAGATAGATTCATTAGCAAAGGACTTATTCTTCTGTACTTCCTTCTCTAAGAGACTTTTCAGTGTGATTAAGTGATATGTGAGGTCGACTGAAATTAAATTGATTTAAAGGAAAAGTAGAGCCAAGGGCCAATACGTTGCCATAGTGGAGTTACCTACGCTTTTTGTTCTTCCATCTGGAATAGAAGAAAAGAATTTTCTCCGATAAGTGTGGTTGAGAGCATGCTTCTAGTACTAGGTTTGGTTTTCATTGCTGAATTCACAGGAAGTGGATGGCCTATTCCCCCTTCATAATCTCTTCTTAGTCTGGAAGCTCTGCTGAAACCCGTTCGCTCTGGGTGGCCCTGCTGGTATTGGAAATGCCAGTGACATAGCTTGTAGTACCACAGAAACACACAAATCATTACCACTGTACAATATAATTAAACATTACTATTTATTATGGTCATTAAAAATAATATTTCAAAGAACTAAATGAAATGACATTGGTACTGTTCTAGGTATGATACTCAGCACCTATAATTTTAAAAATTAGCTATTTTTATTTGTCATTATAAATTTTTTAAATAGCCATAGGTAAACTACAAGAGGAGCAAAGAGAGGTGGCAAAATATTGCATTTCTTAGTTTAATACGTTTGATTTTCTTGCAGCTGACTTACCGTCCAATCCAAGCAGAGATGTATAAAGGGATATTTAGAAATAACCTATGGGAAGAAATTCTTCTTTTTTTTTTTTCTGTCCTCTTAAACCATTTTATTTGTTTGTTTTGTTTTGTGTGGTTTTTAAAAAATAATTTTATTAGGGGCTCATACAACTCTTATCAAAATCCATACATACATCAATTGTGCAAAGCGCATTTGTACATTCATTGCCCTCATCA
>NW_022111370.1:1094373-1134601 GCF_000313985.2 Echinops telfairi | reverse complement strand
ACTCAAGTACTCCCTCAATGCAAGAATACTTTCCTCTATTAAATTGGCATTCTATGATGCTCACCTTCCCGACACAACCACTGAAGACAAAGTGGATGAATAAGCAAATGTGGTGAAGAAAGCTGATGGTGCCCGGCTATCAAAAGATATAGCATCTAGGAAGGAATTCTTCAATGGAGTCTTGGGACAGGCAGAAACAGCACTGCCTAGAGCTGCTAAATTTGGTCAGAATAGAACTGGGTACTTAGGAATTTCAACTTGGGTTTTCCTTCAGAATTTGCACAGGAGCTATTTCAAAAAAAATTTTTAAATCATTCTAAAGCAAGAAGATTTCAGTTTTGACATCATACAACAGCTTGGTGCACCTCGCATCAATATTGCAGCCTTTAGGCTTTCTATTAGCAAGGTGGCCCTGTGTGGCCTCATGAAATGGACAGGCATGGTACACTAATGGTCCATCTTAAGGACATGATCTAAGTCCAAAAATATTATCATAATCATGGAATATCTTGCACTAATCATGTGGGTATTTCTATTTTTCTCACTCAACCATAACAAAAAGTTAAAGGGCAAAATCTATTTAATTTCAATACTCTAACTCCCCTGAGTGATTCCCTCCCTCCCTCTCTCTCCCACTGTCTATAACAGTAGAGAAATGGAGGAACATGTGTCTGCTGATGTAAGTCTCCTCAAGTAGATTCTGATTCAGGGAAATGCCATGTGATACTGAGTAGAACCCCCACATAGAGGTTTACTGCCTATCATTTTAACAGAACAGATTTCCAGTGCTTTGCTTCTGCATTCATGCAAATTATGCCACCAAGGGAATCACATTAGATCCATTCACTTCTAAACACTCATCTGGGTAGGACCGTGGGGCACTGAAAGCTTAGAAACCAATGGGTCTAATGTTGAGCAGTATGGTGTAGAGAAAGCAGCTGAGGTTTCCACAGTTCTAAGAAAATACAGAAATATTGTAGAAAATGATTTGATCAGAAGATCCTTGGGTTGGGATGAATAAGCTAAAGAAACTTAGGACCAAATGTGAGATGGTAGGACCTCAACACTGAGTAGCAGTATACAACTGTTCATGTTGTTACGTGCCATTGAGTTAGCGCTGACCCGTACTGACCTATGCACATCAGAATGAAACTGCACAGACCTGCCCCATACCCACAGCTGTCCCCATTCCTGAGTCCATTCATGCAGCCACTATGTCAATCAGTCTTATTGAGGGACTTCCTTTTCTTCACCGTCCCTCCATTTTACCAAACATGATGTCCTCCTGATGATATGTCCAAAATGTATAAGAAGAAGTCTTGCCATCCTTATCTCTAAGGAGCATTCTGGCCTTACTTCTTCCAAGAAAAATCAGTTTCTCTTTTTGGCATTCCTTGGTATTTTCAATATTCTTCTCCAGCCCCACAATTCCAATGCATTGATTCTTCTATGGTCTTTCTTAATCAATGCCCAACTGTCATGTGCATGTGATGCAACAGAGAATATCATGGGTTGGGTCTGGCCTACCTTAGTCCTCAAAGTCACATCCTTGCTCTTCGATACTCTGAAGAGGTCTTGTGCAGCAGATTCACCTAGTATACACACCTAGGAGGACTGATTACATCCATTTTCATGTCAGTAAGTTGAAGCTTAGGATATCCAGGGAACAGATTAGACAAAATATGTGATTTCTCTCAAAGTCCAGGAGACAACTCATGAGTCATACACATCCTTCCTATGGTAGATGATAAGTGATAGCCGCCCCATCCCCCAGTATTCTGTCACCATCTTAAACCAAGAGGGTAGTGCTCAGTTGAACTTCAGATTAATAAATATATTAAGACACTGTTAGTCTAAAAAAAAAAGGTCATTTGTCTAGAAAAAAGGTCAATAGTGTAAGAACAAATTGAAATAAACATACTGCCAAAAATGGTTCCGTTTTTCCTACATTTATGACTACTTGGAATAATATAAGCTTATATATACATAATATCTATGTTTCTAATTTTGTGTGTGTACAAACTTTTTTGGCACCATAAAGAACTAGTTGACTTTCCACCATTTCAGGAGGTAGCATATCAGCCATCACCAATGGTGCTAAAGGATGAAGTTCAAGGTGCACTGGAAGCATTAGCCAAAAGCAAGGCTCCGGGAACTGATGGAACACCAATTGAAATGTGTCAACAAACTGATGAAGCCCTGGGAGCACTTACTCATCTATGACAGGAAGCAGGACCACCTGGTTGGAAAAGATCCATATTTGGGCCCATTCCAAAGTAGGGTGACCAAACAGCATGTGCAAACTATCGAACAATATCCTGGATATTGACTAGGAGTAAAGTTTTGTTGAAGATCATCCTACAATGGCAGCAGTATATTAACAGGGGTCAGTTTGGATTCAGAAGAGGACCTGGAACAAGGGATGGTATAGCTGGTGCTAAATGGAATTGGGATGGAAGCAGAGGATACGAGAAAGATGTTTACTTTTGTCTATAGACTATGCAAATGCATTTGACTGTGTGGTCCATAATAAACTATGGATAAACTTGAGAACAAGGGGGATTCTAGAACATTTCATTGTACTCTTGAGGAACTTGTACATGGATCAAGAAGCAGTGGTTTGAACAGAACAAATGGATAATGTATAGTTTAAAGTCAGGAAAGTTGTGCATCAGAATTGTGTCTTCTCACTGTACTTATTCAATCTGTATTCTGAGAAAATCATCAGAGAAGCTGGGTTATATGAAATTGAATGTGGCATGAGGGTTGGAAGAAGGCTTATTAAAAACCTGCGATACACAGATGACACAAACTTGATTGCTGAAAGTGAGGAGGACTTAAGGCATGACAATTCAGTGTAAAGAAGACCTAAATCCTCACAGCTGGACCAATAGGTAACATCACGATAAATGGAGAAAGGGTTGAAATTGTCAAGGATTTTGTCTTGCTTGGATTCACAGTCAATGATCATGGAAGCAGCAGTCAAGTTAAAAAGATGTATTGCATTAGGTGAATCTGAAGCACAAGACATTTTAAGGTATTGAAAACCAAGACTATTACTTTGAGGAGTAAGGTGTGCCTGGACCAAGCCATGATACTCTCCATTGCATCATATCCATGTGAATATTGGATATCGAATAAGAAAGGCCAAGGAAGAATAGATGCAGGTGAATTTTGGTGCCAAATAAGAATATTGAAAGTGCCATGGACTGCTAAAAGGACCAACTGGTTATTCTCAGAAATATGAACAGAGTGTTTCTGAGAGACAAGAATGGCAAGATTTTGTCTTATGCACTTGGGATATATTGTCCAGAGTGACCAGTGCCCGGAGAAGGACATTCTGTTTGGTAAAGGGGAGTGGCAGAGAAAATTAAGAAGGCCCTCAAGGAGATGGAGGGACACCATGGCTGCAGCAATGGACTGGGAGATCAGAACAGTTCTGAAGACGGCACAGGACTGCAACTGTTTTCTTCTGCTGTGCCTAGGGTTGCTATGAGGGAACCAACCCGACAGCACTAACAACAACAACAACAACCACAGAATCATGGTATCTCTGATACATTACCCATAGATGTACTATTTCTATGCCTAGTATAAACAAGGTGCCTTATAAACACCTGTTTGATGAGCAAGTAATCAAAAGCAAATATTAGTTTGGGGAAGGGAGCAATGTCATGATTACTTAGTTGACGACATATTTCCTTAGCTGGCCTCCCTGCCACATCTTTCTTCCATAGAACTCCTGGTGGTTGACCGTTAGTTTAGCAGTCTAGTACTTTATCCACTATTCCGCCTCTGAGGGGTTTCTCTCAAAAAGCACTCTGTGAACCCTCTCCTCTAGAGTATACTTAGCTTGTACAGAAATCAACTTAATTTATATTTTTTAATGCCAGAGAGCTTGTGATACAAAGATAATATATTTGCATTAAAATCCATAGGAGAAAAAATACCAGGTCTCTAGCCTTTTCATTCATTTTGGTATGTCATAAAATGTTTGAACCATGTAAGTTGTGTGATGTATGTTTTTCCACCAGTAGTTCATTGGCTTGCCAAAGCTTAATGGAATAGAGGTAAAAGTATGTGTAAAGACATTTATCTTTTTCACTTATGAACGTCTCTGTTTATGGTATCTGACCTTAGAGATTCTTAATGGGTCAACTTAATAGAGTTTCTCAAAGGACACAGAGTGATCATGGTACTTAATATGGGGAAGTTTTAAGTAAATTGTAAACTCTACTGCTGAGATAAAATCGAGTGATACCGTGCCAAGGATCCTAGTGTGCCCCTAACCCCCCATCCCTGCCCATTATAGCAATGTACTTGCTTATCCTTTGATACTGCCAAGATCTATATGAGAATTTCATTTGGAAACTTTACCCCTTTTACTCCACAACCCTCATCTTGACATTGGACTTCTTTTCATTCCCAGAGCTGAAAGAACAGTTCAAAATAACGGAGAGTGGAACATCCCTTTATATCTTACATAATCTGGAGAATTATTCAGGTAGGAGAGTCAGGAGACAGTTTTCAACAAAGCGTTCACATGTCCTCTTTATCAAGGCTTTACACAAACTTGTCCAGAACTGACGAGAGCTGCCTCCAATTCTTCTTCTAATCCAAGGCTGAAAGGAACAGGTACAGAACAGAAGAATAAAAGAGCACCTTTCCCATGTTGTTTTCAAACTTGGGTGACATCCTTGAAAGCTAATGGATTTGGTTACCTAAAGGAGGGCATTACTGTGAAATGTCTGAGTGGGTTTTTATATGGGTAGGACCAGACAAAAGGATGGCAAAATGAAAGCAATTATTACTTGAATCAAAGGGCTATTACTATCATTTCCTCATGTGGTTACTTCTGAATCAGAAAGTGCACTGTATTGTCATTTTTAAAAGAAGATACCCTGAGAGGTTTAGATTTCAGTTACACATAGTCCGTGTTAGATGTACTGTCTTGCTTTTCCAGCAACACAATTGTCAAATGGGAACACAAGACCATTGTGGCACACACAGACTATAATCAGAGGAGGCCGCTAACTCAACTCAACTAAAGGAAACTCTAGCTCTGTTGATGCTTCATCTTAAGAAGTTTTCATACAAATTATGTTTAGTTTGGCCAGTATTAAAATTAGCCTGCAACCTCAAAAATCATATTGGCTCGTGGGAGTAGTTGAGACTGTACCCATACATAGAGATGGGAGGAAGCTATCAGAGAGTCAACAATATTTTTAGACAACTTACAAGCAGGATATTCCTGTAGGAATACTTCAAATTGGTACTCTCTAAGTATCATGCAGACTGCTGAAAGAATAAATACACCAGTCTTAGAAAAACAAGGGAGGGCTTCAAAAATTATGGGGAAAGTCTACTAGCTTTTCATTCCACTTTTCCATGGATTTTTTTGAAGTCCCCTTGTACAAGCAGAATGTTCTTTAGATAGAAGGATGGCAAGATTCTTGACCCAGTTACTTGGGGTGCTGCATCACAAAATAACTATCCCAGAAAAATAGCATCATGTTTGGGGCTAGGCCAAATGGGGAACTCTTCAGTGAGGTGAATTTTCACAAAAGCTACAGGAATAGGCACAAGCGTATGAATGATTATGAGGATGGCACGGGTCCTGACAAGAGCGATACGTAATGTTGCCGTAAAGTAGAGCGGAGACAACAGCTATAAACAGTAATAAATTATCATTTAGGATAATGGGTTTGTTGGCTAATTGACAATATAAGAGACAGACTCATAAAACAGAAATGGTGGAGGTTTAGTGTCTATTTTCTAATAATAATGCAAATTCAGTTTTGCCTTTTGACGAGGGAGGGTAGTCTGGAAATGGAGAGGACGTGCAAGGAGGAATGAAGTGCCCGATGGCAGCTGGATCTTAACAAAGAGCAAACCATGTCTGCAACAATTTTACCTGCATTTTATTGTTACGCAAACGGTGCAAAATATATTGTGCATAACATTTTATAATTTAAATTGCAAAGAATGAAAATTCTACATTATTCCCATGAGAACCTTCTGCACAGACCAAGAACCAGTCACTTGAACAGAATGTGAGGGTCCTGGGTGGTTTAAACTCAGAAAAATGTACATCCTTTCACCACACTTCATCATATCTGTATTTTGGACAAATAATTTGAGGAGTTGGGTTGTATTAAAAAGAACTTAGCGTCAGGATGCCAGGAAGACTCAATAACAACCTGCGAAATGCTTATTGAAAAGGAAGTGGACTTGAAGTACTTACTGATGAAAGTCAAAGTCTACAGTTTCTAATATGAATTAAATTCAACATAAAGAAAATAAACCCCTCACAAATATGATTTGAAATCAGTAGATGGCATTGACCTGCAGACAAAGTTCAGAAAAGCTAGGAAAGGAGAAATAATGGAATCAAGAAATAAGTAAGGAGGGAGTGGGGTGCATAATGTTACACTGAGGGAATTGCAATGGATGAGAAGAAACAACTCGTCTATTAATCATTAAATGTGAAACTGATGCCATTCTCTGTAAGGCAGCCAATTCACAATACAAACTTAAAAATCTCAAAAATATTCACAACTTGGACAACAAACAACAGCATCCAAACTATAAATAGAAACTATATTATAGTTGCAAGAACTTTATTTTACTTGTATCTACCAAAGTAAGAAGTCATAACATCTCAACATAGTTTGCATTATAAATGGCAGCAAAAGATCTCTTTACAGTGCTAAAAACCAACTGCAACATGGAGGACTAATAAGTATCTGACCCAAAACATAATAATTTCAATTATCTTCTATGCATGTGAAAGTCAGAATGAAGAACTGATACATTTGAATTATGATGCTGATAAAGGATAAGGGAAATCCCATAGCCTTTCAGAAGACCAAACCAATCTGCCTTAGAAGAATGACAATGAGAATGCTCTCTGCAAAGAAGGATTGTGAGAATTCATCTCACATAGAGGGTTAATAAAAAAAGAAGAATTTGAATAAGATGGATGAGAGCAGGGCTGCCACAGTGGGCAAAAACATTGTAAGTGACAGGCCTTGTGCACGGTGGAGCCATTTACTGTTCTGTTGTCAAGAAGGTCCATGTGATGGGAAGCGACTCCATTTCCCTTCATCACAATGACAGGAAACTGGCACTGAGATTTCTTATTTTTGCCAATTTATGATTCTCTAATTTATAGAGAGGGCTTCAAAAATCTTGAAGAAAAATTCCATTATTTTTTAATTCCATTTTTCCACCATGAGTTTGAAGCCACTTACTGTGGTTTGCTGTGTGATAAGCATGACACTGCTAATGGAATCCTTAGCAGTTTGATGCCCACCCACCCCCCACCGGCCCCAGCTGTTCTGTGGGAGAAGGCTGATGCCAGCTGCTTTCCCAAAGATGTGAGGTCTTGGAAACCTTATGGGACATTCCACTGTGTTCCTACAGAGTTACAATCAACTTGATGGCAGTGGATGGAAAGTTCATGTGCTTACTCCCCAAACTGGTAACTTTCATGCATCTTATTAATTGATCATCAAGTTAAAAACAGCAAACAAACATAGCTCATAACTTCTCCAGTCAATCTCCAAAAATAATATAAATGAAGCCTCTTCCATTTTGATTTTTCACTTCAGCTATTCAAATTGTCCCTCAGTACCAGCCCTTTATTAGTAACTGAAGAATTATGGAGCCATGTCAATTTCAAAAGGAGTTGACATTGGCAAAATATCATTGTATACAGACCTGGAGGATTTTTTGAGTACTTAGAACCATTGAGTGTCTTGTATATAACATGATTGAGTAAGCATGGGAATAAATATGCCCCTCCCACCACCTGTCCTGTCTCTGGGGCTTGTTTTCATTTAGTATATTTATGTGCCTCCTCACAAATGCAACAAAATATGGATAACTTTACGAAGGATGAGAATTCCAGAATATTCCACTGTGTTTATGGAGCCCAGACACGTTATTGCTATTTGGTGCCATTGAACTGGTTCTGGCCCTGAGAGACTCAATGAACAACAGAAAGAAACCCTGCCTGGTCCCGAGCCTTCCTCATACTTGTTCCTATGCTTCATCCCATTGGTAGAGCCACCATGTCAACCTGTACATAGACTATTAAGAATTCATTCAAATGGAACATTATAATGCAATATGTTTTAAAACCAAGAAAGTTGGGTGTCAAGGTTGTATCTTTTCACCATATTTACGCATTAGCTATGTTGACAAAATAACCTAAGAAGCTGAACTATATGAAGAAAAACATGGCATCAAAATTGTAGAATCATTGTTAAGTGTAGGCGGCACAACCTTGCTTGCTAAAAATGAGCAGAACTTGAAGCACTAATTGAATGAAAATAAAGACTTCAGCCTTTAGCATGGATTGCCACTCAATGTAAAGAAAACTAAAATTCTCACAACTGGACCAGTGGAGAATATACTAGGAGGACAAAAGAAGTTGTGGAGAGCCACAGGCCAGAATCACAGAAGAAGCAATCAATTAATCAAGCCAATATATTGCATTGGGAAAACCTGTTGCACAAGAACTCTGTAAAGCATTGGACCTCCACTCAAGCACTTACTCAATGCAACAACACATTGTTCTATTAAATTGGCATTCCAGGATGCACATCTTCCCGACGAAGAAAAATGTGAGCATAATCAAATGTGGTGAAGAAAGCTGATGGTGCCTGGCTATCAAAAGATATAGCATCTGGGGTCTTAAAGGCTTGAAGATAAACAAGCGACCATCTAGCTGAGAAGCATCAAAGCCCACATGGAAGAAGCACACCAGCCTGTCTGACCATGAGGTGTAGAAGGGACCAGTTATCAGGCATCAAAGAACTAAAAATCATACCAGTGGGTGCCCACCTTCCTGATATGATCACTGAAGACAAACATGTGCATAAGCAAATGTGGTGAAGAAAGCTGATGGTGCATGGCTATCAAGATATAGCATTTGGGGTCTTAAAGGCTTGAAGATAAGCAAGTGGCCAACTAGCTCAGAAGCAACAAAGCCCACATGGAAGAAGCACACCAGCCTGTATGACCACGAGCTGTCGAAGGAATCAGGTATCAAGCATCAAAGAACAAAAACTCATATCATTGTAAATGTGGTGGGTGAGTACAGAGTGGAGACCCAAAGCCCATCAGTAGGCAACCGGACACCCCCTTACTGAAGGGTTGTGGGGAGGAGATGAGCAAGTCAGGGTGCAGGGTGGCAATGATGAAACATAACTTTTCTCTAGTTCTCAAATGCCCCCGCCCCACTATCATGATCCCAATTCTACCTTACAAATCTGACTAGACCAGAACATGTACACTGCTACAGATAAGAGCCCACAACACAGGGAATCCAGGACAGATAAACCTTTCAGGAGCAATAATGAGACTAGAGATACCAGGAGGATAAGAGGAAGGTGGGGGCAGAAAGGGGAATTGATCACATGATCAACATATAACCCCCTCCCAGGGGGACAAGCAACAGAAAAATGCATGAAGGGGGACAGAGGATGATGTAATATGTGAAAATAATCTATAATCTATCAATGGTTAATGGGGGAGTGTGGGGGAGGGAGGGAACATGAGGAGCTGAAATCCAGAGCTCAAGTAGAAAGAAAATGCTTTGAACATGATGATGGCAACACATGTACAAATGTGCTTGACACAATGGATGAATGTATGGATTGTGATAAGAACTTTAAGAGCCCCTGAATACAAGTAATTAATAAATTTTTAAAAAGAATGATCAAAAATAAAGTTTGACACTTGTTGAAACAATGGGCTCAAACACAACAGCTGTGACGATAATGCAGGAAAAGGTGATGTTGCACATAGATAAGTAACTGAGACGTGTCATGACCAGAAGGCATCTAACAACGACCATAGCTAATCCATGGTTTATTCTAATGAACAATTAAAACAATTCAATCAAAAAACTATTTGAACTTTTCGTCATGTCATCAAAACTTAATAGCCTATATTTAACTTAGTTGTACACACATTTTAAAGTGGCAATTGCTTTTATATGGAACTTTCCTTAAGGGGAAAGATCAATAAAGCAGCTTGATCGGAAAAAGGTTATCAGCAAGAATGTGTTGGAAAAATGAAAGAGATCAGGACTCTTGGAAGGAATCCATATACTTGCTTTAAGGGAAGTTTGCTATACACCTGTTTGAACACAGTGCAATGATGTCAATGCGATTGAAAAAAAAAAAACTCCATTAAATCAATGAGTAATGACCCAAAATAATTTTCTGAATATCTCTAAAGCAGATGCCGGCATTTTAAATCCATCATTTAGGAAAAGCTGAAGTGGGTGAAATTACTTGGTAAAGCTAGTCTAATCTTTGTAATTCTCATGACTGGGTGGGACCAGGTAAATAAGATGGGGAGGGTGCTTACAGGCTCACAGATTTGGCTTTCTTCCTGCAGTTGGCGTCATTGCGTGTGTTTTGTGAGTCTGAGGAGGACTTTGTGGATCAGTGTTGGACATAGGGGCAAATGCCAGACTTATGGGCTTGGACTGGACTATGTTGGGATACTTTCTTAATGTACAATTACCCTTTATATAAAACTCTCTTATACACATATGAGTCTCCCTGGATTTGTTTCTCTAGTCTACCCACACTAACACAAGGGGTAAGATCTACCTTCCCTCTGTCTCATCGTAATCAGCCTTGGGCTGGTGTGCCTTAGCTTCTTCTTTGCCCTAGAGAAAGGAGCCCTGGTAGCATAATGGGTCAGCAGTTCTAGACCACCAGCTTCTCTGTGGGAGAAAGGTGAGGTTTTCTGCTTTCGGGAAGAGCTACAGCCTTGGAACCCACAGGCAATTTTCCTCTGTCCCACCAGGTTGCTCTGAGTAAGAAGGTACCCAATGGCACGAGTTTTTGCTTCAGTTTTGCCACAGAAAAGCCAGGGGAGGTCAGATGTGGCCTCCATGCCATTTCCTCAAGGGCATACTATGTTGCAGGCATTTTTCTGATCCTATCTCTAATCCTCACAGCACCCTAGGAGGATTAAAGTCACTCTGTGTGAGAATGGAAGCTTAACAGAGAAATTGGAGGCTCAGGGTTGCTCAGTAACTTGATCAAGGTCCTATAACGAGTTGAGTGTCTGACCTCAGATTCAAAACCCAGTTAAATTGAAGCAACCCCAGCTCTTTCCATGGTGCGATCCTGCTTCTCAATTGGGTCCTGAACTACGACTGTGGAACAGTCAGACTATTCCAAGTAGACACAAATGTCATAAAGGAAAAGCACTGATGTGAAATATTAATTAAATCAGGCATTTGGATAAAGTACCAACTCGCTGTAAGGGAATTGAATGTGTTCCTGGGGTGCAGTTCTTACAAAGCAATTTCATTAGATAATAAGTAAATAGGAGGGAAGAAATGCAATGTTGTCTTCTCGGCATGGGTGTTTCTGCAATCAGATAGATTGATTGAATGGAGGATGGAGAAGAGCTCGGATAGTCGATACATTGAAAAGAAGAACTCATGGGGAAGAGCGAACCTGCGGTAAAGAGATGCAGAAGAATATCAATGAGGATGCTGAAAATGTCAGGAAAAAAGGTAAAAACCTGTATAGAGAGCTAAAGTAAATATTAATGAACTCTTAGAAATATCGAGTTTAGAAAAACTCAAGCACTAAAATATAAAATCAGGAACATAAATCCTTAAAAATACATTTATTTCTAAGATTCACATTTTGTGATGTAGTGGCTAAAGCCAGTCAGTCTTGCTGTCCACTCTGCTAAAGAGTCTAGAACATGTTCTCTTTTTATAAATAACACTCACAGTACCCACCAGCATTCTTTGGTGTGAATGTCTACATACTAGATAATAAAGTACACGTATAAATGAGGGGACATGCCTTTGTTTAAATTCACAACTACCCCTCCTCCGAGTTTTGCGGCTATAGATCATGTGCTGTTTATAGCTTTGATAACATAAATTGAATGGCACATGGAAACAATTGATGCGATGGACTCATGGACCATGCAACATGAATCTTTAAGACCCTGAGACCAGAAGAACGCAGTAATGTGCATCCATCACTGCCACCTGCTATGAAAGATATCACATTGGAAGGTTTGGGGGAGATATGTGGAAACATGCGGACAAAAAGATAAAATTATAAAAGAGACAAGGCTAGAGTTCCAGATAGAGACTGGTGGAACCCAGGTGTCTGTGGTTCTGACTCAACTCCTCAGGTCTGGAAGGGAAGTCAACTCTGCTGCTCAATTTTCAGCCAAGTACCAGACAAATCCATAAGAGGCGCAATAGCATTAGTGAGGTGTGCACACTTAGAATACTCAGTCATTTGAGAACAGGAGGCACATTTCCCTGAGGACAAAGTTCAGAAGAGTTAGGAAAGACGGAGGGATGGAAACAGGAATTTCAGGGAAGAAGTGTGATACGTGACATTGCATTGAGAAGATTGCTAAATGGGCATGATGAGAGATTGTAAAACTAGCGATCTCTGTCAAATGTTCATCCTATTCACAATAAAGAGGTTTTTTTTAAAAAAAAATAAATTATTTAAGATGCAGTGACATTGAACCTGCTGCCTTGGATTAACTTCCACATCATAGTGACCCTGTAGATCATGTCTGAGTTGCAAATTGCAATGGGAATAGACAGTCTCCTCCTGAGGAGCAACCAGTGGGTTCAAACTGAATTTCGCAGACCAGTGTAGACCCACCCAGGCTGCCAGGTCACCTTATTCTCAAAGAAGACCGGGAGAGTATCACTATGAAGATGGTACCTAACAGAAACAACAAAAATGAAAAGAAAAGAAGATGGTACATAACAGAAATAATCCAAAAAATAATTTAAATTGCCTATCCAGACAGTATGGGTATACAGTCCCTTGAATAGAATGATTAAAAATGAACTCTAAACTGTTAGGAGAAATTAGTGCTCAAAATCCATCATTTCTCGGCTATAATGGGAAACGCTAATAGAAAAAAAATTACAGGGGGAAACATTTTGCCTGACATTTGAAATCTTGATGATAAGATTCAATACAGCGTACCCAAACCCACAATAATTATTCACTTACTAGAATCTGCTGGGGAACAAAAGGTGGAGTCCATGACCTGGCTGTGAATGTACTGCACCGGCCCCATTGTTCCGGGCCCCATTCTGAAAAACTCCTCCAAGTGATTCTGACTCGCAGCAGCCTTATAAGGCAGTGGGGCACAGCCCCTTAGCATTTCCTAGTCTACATTATGTTATGGAAGTTGATTGCCACATCTTGTCCTGTGATGCTGGTTGGTGCGTTCTAATCCCCCACCTTTCACTTAACAGCTGAGTGCTTAAACTCTGTGCCATTAGGACTCAATAGTAAATATAAGAATATACATAATATACTCCAATGGTAGAAGTATGCATCTAAAGGCTTAGAGGAACATAGGTTGGAGAGCATTCTGCATTTCTATGAAGGAAAACTCTATGAAGAAAGTCATTATTCCACTTTGACTAAAACTCTAAGCAAGGCAGAGAAGGTCTGCATTAGTCCGAACTGATCAGTGGATGATCACATTCATTTCTCTGAAGAACCAGTAGAAGAGCCTAAGGACACTAAGTGCAAGTTGATCCTTATTCCTTGGCCGTAAGAAAGCACGCAGTGCAGCAGAGTGTAGTAGCATTTTCTAAACACGTAGCGAAATCAGCCTGATTCACTTACATTGCTTTGGAGACAGCTCGGCGTTGTAAAAGGTATGGTGTTCAGCAGCCTTCATCAATGCATCTATCCCTGGGCACAAAACAAGGGGATGCCATCTTACCCAAAATTCACAGCTCCAATCAACTGTCTGGGAAGCAGGCTAATAGCAAAGGTGAAGCAACAGACTTTTTGCATCGTGTCTACAAATTGTGTTCAAGAGATGGAAACTGACAAGTTAGACCTGATGTTCCTGGAGATGTTGAAGAAGGCACAGAGCTGTTTAATCGATAACTCTCACAAATGCCTCTGGCCTTTGTCCCAATACTGTGCACCAGCAAATTTGGAAAAACAAATAAATAAAACCCCAGGTCCAAAGTGACCTATTTATAGATGGCTCACCACCGCAGTGTGTTACTTAAAGCAAATACATTGACCTCCTGTCATAATTGGCTGATTTGGGGGCCGGAGACAGGGGCGAGGAGGGTAGCCATCCTGGCACCAGAATGGAGATGTCTCAACCACAATCGAAGCTTTAAGCTTAAATTCTGGAACAAGTCGTGACCATTTGTAATGGAAACAGGAGATGTCAATTTTATAGGTCAATATGACAAAATACCAATTTATAAACTATCAAGGGCTCATGAGGGAGCGGGGAGCGGGGAGGGAGGGGAAAAATAAGGACCTAATGTGGGGTTTGAGTGGAGAGAAAATGTTTTGAGAATGATGTACAAATGCGCTTTACACAATTGATGTGTGTATGGATTGCGATAACAGTTGTATGAGCCCCTAATAAAATGTTTAAAAGAAAAGAAAGAAAAAATTATAGGTCAAATCATTAGCAGTCGCCACTGTTCTTGCTGCTCAATGTTGACCAGATCTTAAAGTGTGTTGGCTGAAACTAATCATGCCGATCTCCATTCTCTTCCGAAGACATCCTTGAAGATATGAACACTATAGCTAAAAGTGGTGTCGAAAGCAGATGTTCCCTGCATATCTGAAAAGAATGTGTCTGGGGTCTTCAAACAAGCAGCCATCTAAGTGAGAAGACAGCTTTGCGCAGAAGGAAGAAGGACACCAGTCCATGTGAGCTAACGATTGTAAATAATAAACCATAAAATCCAAAACCAAAGGAGAAAATAGTATTAGAGCTCAAATTCTGAGTAATTAGTTTTCAGAAGTCTATGTATGACAGCAAAAGTCCAAAATCCATTGGCAGGGTTCTCGCTTGGCATTGTGATTAGGAATGGGATCATCTCACTATCGGATACAGTGCATTGGAAAGCAGACTAATGAAGTGGTAGTTAGGTTAAAATGTACAATTTTACCATTTATTCAACCTCTTGACCCAGTTTAAGTTTGTTCCAGGCTTTTATTATTTTGTTATTTTTTCAACTGAGGTTTTCCTCAGTTATTGCTTTGTTTGGGATATTTTTGTTGTTCTGTGTTTTTCATTATCCAGAAAAGAGTATCCAGGATAGGCAAATCTATAGAGATGGTGACTGGATTCATTGTTCCTTGGGCTTCGGGTAGGGGAGGCAAGGGGAAATGGTGAGCTAACAGTCATGAGTACAAGGAAGAAGTAAATGTTCTATTTATTGCAGCAATGACTGCATCTCTTTTTAATGTCTAAACTTTTGTGGTAGTTACATAATTTCATGGCCACTTGATAAATAAGTGTAGGGTGGAGTCTACCCTGTCAATCAGGTCACGGGCTGATGATGCCTCCTTGCGGGGATGGCCTTCTCACGAGGATTCTGGGAATTTCCTCTCATTTTCCCTGGAGGTGAGCCACACATTCTCTTTCTGCTTCACCTTCCTGTGGCAAGTCACTGGGCTGAGACCTCCCAGCACTGAGTTGCTTCCACCACCATTGTATCCACAAGACTTTGCACCCACCAGCCTGTGATCTTCCTGCATTTTACATCATTGCATGTGACTGGGTGAATCTGAAGAAGGGTTTTTGAATAGTATGGGACTTTTGGGCTAACATCAGACTTATGGACTTGATCTGGATTGGGCTGGGATGTTTTCTTAATGTATAATTGCTCTTTGATGTAAAGCTCTTTCTTATACATATATGACTGTCTCTGGATTCCTCTCTCTAGCCAACCCAGTCCAACACACTGTTTAACTATAGGATAGGTGAACTATGAGCCAATGAAACTGTTATAATTTGAAAAATAAAAAGGGACAAATATCTATCTGTCCATTTGTTGTTGAAATTCTTATGCAAATGGATAGGCACTCAGCTATTAATCCAAGGTGGCCGTCTGTGTTTCAAAGATCACAGACTTAAAATTGCCTCCGGGGATCACCCTCTTGAAGTTGTGTCATGTACCTATCTTTTTGCATGTGGGCTATGAAACCCACGATGGATGAAGCTATAGGTGCAGCAAGAAACATAAAGGTTTGGGTTACAGTGGGGCAGGGTGGAGGGGCAGTAAAAAAGGAGACGATGTCAAGGAGTCCAGGAAGAACGAGAATGGTTGAAACTGGTTGTGTTAGAGACTGTACAATATGGCTGGACAGGATTGAACTATGGAATGATAAAGATATATGTATTAACTCCCATTGAATACAAAATTAAAATAAAATATTTTGAAAACACAAGCTGCTCCTCGTGAGAAAGATGAAGCTTTCGACTTTGATTAAGAGTTGCAGGGGGGAAAAAATCCTTTTTGGAGTCCACTGGACCTCAACTCTATACCATTTCCCGAGCATATAGAAGGTGGAGCGTCACAATAGGAAAAGATAGGACTTGCTATTGCCAACAAGCTATAGAATGTCTGACTATCGACTGAAGATTGACATTGGACCAACGTGATTGGACTTTCTCTGTTACAATCTAGTGGTCTCTTCAGCTTGGGTCTCAGAACAAAAAAGCAAGGAGTCAACTTAAACCAATCACAATGAGCTACACATAGCCCCCTCCCAGGGGGGTGAGCAACAGAAAAGTGGGTGAAAGGAGACATTGGACAGTGTAAGACATGAAAAAAAGTTTATAAATTATTAATGGTTCATGAGCAAGGGAGAGTGGGGAAGGGAGGGGAAAATATGAGATGCTGATACCAAGAGCTCAAGTAGAAAGACACTGTTTTGAAAATGATGATGGCAACAAATGTACAAATGTGCTTGCACAATGGATGGATGGATGGATGGATTGTGATAAGAGTTGTGCATGCCCCTAATAAAATGATTTTAAAAATCAAAACAAAAAATAAACCTTCAGCCTAGAGTCAAACTTAGCTGACAGGGAGCTTGAAGCAGGGCTCTATAGCCTACACATTCAGGGAACCTAACTTAATAATATGTTCTCTTGGGAGCACTGTACTTGAGAGTTCTTTGTTTCTCAGCATAACTGATGTATTTTTATGTATTCATACTTTTTAAAGTACTTCCCTCTTTTAAAAAGCATCCATTTTCAGATATCAGGTATCAGAAGACCCAAAATAAACAATCATATATAGATGCAAATAAGGGGAGTCCAAAGCCCATTTGAAGACATTTGGACATCCCCTCCCAGAAGGGTCACAAGGAAGGGATGAGCAAGTCAGGGTACAGGATAGCACCAACAAAATGCACAATATCCCTCTTGTTCTTCAATGCTTCCTGTCTCTGGCCCCAGCCCCCTTTCACTATCATGAGCCCAGTTCTACCTTACAAATCCAGCTAGACAGGAGTATGTACACTGGTACAGATAAGAGCTGTTGACACACAGAATCCAGGACAGATGACCCCTCAGGAAGCATAATGGGAGCAGTGACACAAGCAGGGGAGGGGCAAGGTGGGGTAGAAGGGGGAGAAAGGGGGAGCCAATCACAATGATTAACATATGACCTCCTCCTCCCCCGGGCGGGGGATGAACAACAGAAATATGGGTGAAGGGAGACAGTGGATGGCGTACGATATGAAAATAATGATTTATAATTTATCAAGGGTTCACAAGGGTTGGAGTGTAGAGGAGGGAGAGGAAAAAAAAGGAGTTGATACCAAGGATTCAAATCCAAAGAAAATATTTTGAAAATGATGATGGCAGCATATGTATCAATGTACATGGTACAATGGATATATGAATTGTTATATGAGCTGTAAGAGACCCTGATAAAATGATTTATAAAAAAATGTTAAAGTAACAGCTTTCTATCACCAATAACCCAATTTATTCTCTATGACAATTTCTCTCCCTATCTGAAAACTTTTCTTTTAGATATTTGCTATCTAGTTTCACATAAAGAAGTCTGTGGTAGAGGGCTCTAAGTGTGGGACTGCCTGCTAAACAAAAGGTCATTGGTTCAAACTCATTGGTTGTTGTGCACGAGAAAGATGAGGTTACCTGATATGGTAAAAATTTAGTCACTGAAACCTTAAGAAACCATTGTCCTTTGGCCTGTAGGGTTGTTGCTATTTAGAATCAACTCAATAGCCGTAGGGTTTAGGTTTTTACTTTAGTATCATGATTCCTAAAAGTCTGTTTAACTGAAATATACAATCCATCTCTTTCCATATATAGAAATTATGATGGCTTTTTTTTCTCTTTAAAGAGTGTCAGTAGAAAAGAGGATAATCCTGGATGAGATGGCCTGACACAGTGACTACAACAACGGGCTCAAGTAACAATTGTGGGACGGCAGAGAACTGAGCAATGCTTCATGCTGCTGTGGATAGGCACACTGTGAGCCAGAACAGACATTCGGGCACATGAAAAATAAAACAAACAAGCAATCTTAACTGCTATATACATGGTGCATGATAAATACTAATTAATATTACAAATTAAGAAACAAGTATATGTGAGACACAGTTACATATATCCATCAATCTTTTCAAAGGTACTATTAGGTAGATTGTATCATCACCATTTTCTAGATTATATGAATTCATTATTGGTTAATCTGTATATTAAAGGATCACAGTTCAGGAAAAAGAAATAGTAACTTGCCCAAGATAGCCCCAGAAAGTAAATTTTAGAATCCGAAGTAAAACCCAGCTGTTATTTTCTGTACTCCCCCATGTAACATCTTCTAAATTGGATACATTATAATTTTTTTTCACATAAAACACATGTGTCTGTTCCAATTAGATATGTTCTACCGATGGCAGGTGTGCTTATGACTCATAATGACCCTCTGGATAACAGAACAGAGTACCCCCAGGGACCATTAGACCTAGGAACATATCTTGATTTACACAAAATATTGTATTTGCCAAGTGCTTCAGCAAGTATGGTCATAGAAGTGATGATGGGCTGAACAAAGGTGATGACAATCTCAGGAAAAGAGAAACGTTATGAATTGCAGCGACTTTAAGAGAGAGTCACAGGGATCAGTTAGCATTTGGGCCCTAGAACTCTGGAAATCTGAGTTCAAGTCACAGTCTAACTCTTCTAGCTGATTGCTCAGTTACTTATATTCTAGAACCTAGTTTTCTCTTCTGTAAACTAGGACTAAGAACAGAAGCTACGTTATAGACCTGTGGAGAGTATGACATGGAAAAGCCTCAAAGTCCATGGCACTGTATTGAACCATGTATCTATCATTTTGCTGTACTCTGGCGGCTTACACGTTGCTAAATTGTTATGTCAATGGCATGTTAAAGACCAGCAGGGTTCTATGGTGGACATGTTTCAGTGGAGCTTGAAGAAAGATCTGAGTGATCTACTTCCAAAAATTATCCAGGGAAAACTTTATAGATTGTCAGACATCATTCTCCAACTCACTTGTTCTTGACTCACATCAAGAGGGACTGATTGTCAGAGGAGGGCAGTATACTTGGGGAAGTAGCCACCAGAGAAAGTGAGAGAAGCCCTTGCTAAGACAAGGTGGCACCACAGCCACTACAATCGACTCAAACACGCGGATGGCCCGGAGGAAGGCAGCCACAGTGTTTTGTTCACTTATGAGAAAGTTTGCCATGAGTTTCAGTCCGTACATGAGTCATGTATTTATCTCTGGCACCGGGATAGATATATTGTGGTGGCCTGAAAATATATGCATTGCATGTTTACTGATTAACTGAGAGTCCGAATCATTCTTTTCTAAAGGATACACAGTCTTTCCGAGGACAGAAACAGGCAGGGAAAGTATGAAAATAGGTGTGATCGAAAGGGGTTGTGTGAGAAATGTAACCTCCCTGATAGTCAGTATGAAACAATGCAAACAAAGGCAGTTCACACAATAATTTGTGTGCAAATGGATATATGTATGAGGGGACATGGAGGGTAAAGGTCTTTGAAAGCAATATATTTCACGTGCACAACGGGATGCTAGTAAAGTCGGGGAGCGCTGGAACGCCATTGTTTAAAGGGGAATGGAAGTAATTTAAAATTCAGCTCTTTCCGCTTTGTACTTGAGAGATTAATCCATGTTTTCAGCTGCCGTTTTCACCTCTTCCTTGTTTATCAGGTTTGAGTCTAATTGGGCTTGATTGGAATCATGGAAGCTACTAATTAAAATGATTAACAATATCAATAACAGCAAAAGAAGCCTCTTATTTTTAATGGGCTGAACACCAATTCTCGCTGGTGGAATGAATAGAAGTTAATTGAGTGACACTGGAGAGCAAATATTGGAAATGTCTATTTCCACACTCTTGATTAAAGGACACACTTTGCATAAGCTAGGAAGCTATACCAAAATGACAAATGTAGATGATACAATTTCTCTCTCTAATCCATTAACTGAATTAAAACTAATTCCTGATCTCAGAATGTTAACACAGACCTATGTCCCTGAAGACATTTTCTGCTGAACGCTCTGCTTCACTCTGGTTAGGTTTTAGTCTTGTCATTGACCTTTCCGTTATTCAAACCTGCTTTCTTGACAAATGGAGTTTCCACAAATGGGCTACCAATAGAACAGTTCTTATTCACTCTGACCCAGCAGAAGCCCAACAAAGAAAAGAAGGACTTCCAGGTTTGGTACCTCCTTACTATTACTTCTTGTCAATATTTGATTGACAGAGTTTTGGAACACAAGTCATTTTCTACCCTTTTCTTCACTTAAAGTACGCATCCTCTAGTCCACGGGAGTTCATACTGACATAAGAGTAACTAACATTGGCAAATGCACCTGTGCTTTCAAAGTGAATTAAATATTGTTGCACAATTTCTTCCCTCTACATCTTCCTTCATTCCCGATGGCAAATTCCATGGGGTGGGAGTTAGCAATGACCGTAACATTTACTTAAACTCATGGCAACCCCAATGCCCCGAAAGTCATATTTGCATTGTTTTACTGGCCATTGAGGTTGAGCTACAAGGGTAAGTCAAAAAGTGCTGCTACCATAATCATCAACCCTAACTGCCATCAAGTTGATGCCAACTCAGGGTGACTCTCGAGGGCAGGGTAGAATTTTCCCTTGGTGTTTCTGAGACTGTATTATTTTATGGGAGAAGAACCCTCCATCTTTCTCTCTCCTGCAAAGCAGCTGATGGTTGCAAACTGCTTACCTGCAGACCGCAGCCCAAGATGTAACCACTATAACATTAGGGCTCCTAGAAACATTTCTTTAAAGATATATCAAAAGATGAAGTTATCATTTATCAACATTCCACCATCTGTGTTTTCACCCCTCTGTAGACTGTGTTTGCATCCCTCTAAACCTTCCCTGAGGTGTTCTCGCTTCGATGTGTATCACATCAAAGTGGAAGTCTGGTCACCCTGGAGGAACACACGTTGTGTTTCTTTTCAATAATCTTTGAGTTTGAGGAACACAATTTAGCCCGAAGTGGCAAGGACAGGGCTATATGGCAGCTAAGGGAAGGGCTTCCAGTGGGATTCTCATAGTATCGTCCTTGCTGCCTTCTAAGATAGAGCAGAAGCATCATTGTGAAGGGAAACAAACTCTTGGCGCAACATTCCTGGCTTCTTCTTTTTAAATCATCAATGTTATTCTCCATTTCTTAAAGTTTCTTCTTAATAAGTTTCAAGGATTGCCTTGTGTCCCTTGAGAAAATACATCAACATTTTCAACACATACTCTTGTCGGGACCATTGGGAGTCTTAAAAAGCAGTTACCCTAACTGTTGTTTTACATCTCTGCCTTGATCTCATCTTTGATGTCATCCTGACCTTCCTTGAAACGTAAGACCATGAAAGCCTGCTGCTTTATATGAGGCAGCTTTCCAATAAACCTGCTCTGGAGCATCAATGCTTGGAGAAGGTGCTCACTAGACACACTAGCTTCAAACTCTTTAGCACAAAGTGTCCTTTATTATTTCTGAAGGTACTCTACGTAGACTAAGAAAGTGTACTGCTGAGACGCTGTCTGCTGCTAGCTACTGAGCACACAAATATGTTCAAATGCATTTTGTTTGGAATAAACCAGTGCATGTATGAACTGGAACCAAAGTAGCCAAACTATTTTTCTACTTCACCTCCTAGATATGGTCTGAGCCTGGGAACTACAAAGCTTTTCCTTTTCTTCCCACGGTATGGAATTCAGAGGAGACTCTGAAGGAAGACTCAGGAATCCAGCATAAGGTCATTGCTGGGAACTCCATATTGCTGCTGTTGTCAGGTGCTGTTGACATCAACCCTCTGCACAACAGAATAAAATATCCCCTGGTCCCGCCCAGCCTCATGGTCATTTTATGTAAAGGCTCAAACATAAAAGTTGCAGACACTGGACCATTCCATCTTGTCCAGGCCTTCTGCTTTTTTGGCTGCCCCTCTATGTCCCCAAGCATGTTGCCCTTCTCCAAAGACAACTCTCTCCTAATCTGCCCAGTGAATTGAGAGTGTCTCACCATCCTCGCCTTGACAAAGAACCCTGGCTGTGCTTTGTCCAACAGGGATTTCTTTGTTCTTTTGGCAACCCATGATACTTCTCACAGCCTGAGAGTGTGTGTGTGTGCATGTATGTGTGTGTGTGCATTTGTTGCCCATGGCAATTTAACCTGTAAATTATTTCTCTCTCATTGACATAGCAGTAACTAAAATTGGCAAAGACACTAGTGCTTTCGAAGTGCACTGAATACGGCTGCATGGTTTCTTCTCTCTGCATCTCCTTCCTTATTCAAGGAAGACTGAAGAAGGTCTCATGCATCTGAATGACGGTGCTAGTGAAGACTCTTGAACATGCTTGCAAAAGAGCCAACAAGTCTGTCTTCAAAGAAGCACACACCGAATGTTCCTTACAGATAAGGATGGCAGCATGTCACCTCACGGACTTTGGACATGTTGTCAGGAGAAACGAAGATCTGCAGAAGGCCATTATGCTTGGTAAATTAGAGGGGCAGGGGAAAAGAATGAGTCCCTCGATCAGCTGGATTGACACACTGGCTGCAGTAATGAGCTCAAGTCTAGGACACATTGTTTAAGAATAGCACAGAACTAGGTTGTATTTCCTTCCATTTGTTGTGCATACGGACACTATGGGTCAGGAGTAACTCAATGATACCTACAAACAACAACAGTATTTCCTTAATTTAGGGAACAAACTAGAGCAGAATTGCTTAGTGCACAGGCTCTAAAATTCTGAGATCTAAATACAGAGACTAACTCAGTACTTTGCAGCAGTATGACTTTGGAGAAATCAAGTCACCACTCTTCCTTGTCCCCTACAAAAGGGTCATACCTATGAAACAGTAACACCTATGTGCCTAAGAGGATTGCCATAAAGACTAAATGCAGATGTCTTATAAAAGTGCTTAGGACCCTATCCCATCTACAACAATGACCTGATGGCTAGCCAGTTCACTATTCAGATTCGCTCTACTCTTCTGGGAGGCCCTCCAAGTCAGAGAAGTAGATCTTATGGTCCTATTTCTTGTTGGAGCCTCAGTGCCTGGCCCATATAGTAAAAGCCAAGCCTACTGCCTTGCAGGCCTTTCCAACTCAAGGAGCATGGCATCGTGTGTATCAGAGTGGAGCTGTGGTCGCAGGGCTTTCAACGGTGAGCTTTTCAAGAAGTAGATCCACAGGGCCTTTCTTCTGGAGTATTTCTGTCTGAAGACCAACCTTTGAACATTCCGTTATTAGCCAAATGCATTAACCATCTGCCGCCTTTAAGGGACACCTGTGTGGCAGGTAGTAAGCAAATAACTATGTCTCAAATTTACAAACTGTCCAATCAAAATTTAAATAGGAGAAGTGGCCACAGGTACTTACTGTAAAGCCAGGGCAGAAAGTCCATTTTTATCATTCAAGTGCTTCTTTTTTACTGTGGCTATATTTCCTGCCCTCTTTTCCTCCTGAGGAGGTAAGTTACTTACGTTGGACTCACTGCTTAGACATATTATAGTGCTAAGCAATGCAGCTCCTCACTCAACACTTGTGACTTGAATTTTCTCTTCTGGATCTTGTCTTATTTGCAAAAACCAGGCAAAGGACAAGAGGATGCTTCCCTAGGTGTTATTCTCGTCACTGTTTTTTTTTTTTTTTTTGTTCCATGTATAGTTAACTCCCTTCGAAGAATTCTTTTCATGAACTAAGAGTTAAACAGTGACATTGTCATGAAACCATATTTACATAGGAGCCAAAACCTGCACCACTGAAGAAACAGCTCTGGGATATCTCTGGGGACTTAAAAAGCAAAGATACTAGATCTTGGGAGTTGACCTGTTCCGTCTCTCTCCTACCCTAGTTTTGCTGAACCCTTAGCAGTCTTCAATATGAATTGTGATCCGATGTGAAAATCCTCAAAACTGGACCAATAGGTAATATCATGATAAGTGGAGAAAAGATCAAAGTTGTCAAGGATTTCATCTTACTTGGATCCAGCAGTGAAGAGAACAAAGGATGCCTTGCATTGGGAAACCTGCTGCGCAAAATCTCTATAAAGTGTTGAAGAAAGAACGACGGTGTCACTTTGAAGACTAAGGTGTACCTGACCCAACAAGCCACTGTATTTTCAATAGGGTCATATGCATGTAAGATATGGACATTGTGTTTGAAAGGCTGATGAAGAATCAATGCTTTTTAATTAAGGTGCTGGCACAGAATATTGAAAGCACTCTGGGATGGCCAAAGAAAACAAGTCTATCTCAGAAGCAGTACAGGTAGAATGTTCTACAGAGGCAAGGATAACAAGATTCATCGCACACCCTTTGCACATTCTGTTGTACACAGGGGTGGCAATGGATGAGAACTAACTTGAAGACATCTCACAATGGAAGAAATAGCATACCTTGGAAACACAGGTTTAATCCCCGCCACTTCACTGCCATTCGTCACTTGGAAGTTGTCAAAAAGCTGAACAGGTTTCAATGGCGCTTCTAGGCTAAGATTGGCTAGACTGAAAATGTTGTTCTTGGGTCTCCATCAGTGAAGCGTGGAGGAGGAGTAACTAACAATCTCAAATTGTTAAAGGGCCTAACTCCTACTCACCTAACTTCCTTTGACATGCTGGTGGTCCTGTTTGCAGTTTCAAACAAGGTAAAGACTGGGTGACGGATATGTTGATGTTCTCAAGTGACAGCTCAACAATTACTGATAGGCTTGCTAAGGTAGACTGCCAAGAAACCTGAAATTTTTCCTAACAAAAATAGCTGATAAAGCTTCCCTTACTTTTAATCTTCCTTTAATTAAAGCCTGCATAGCTAAAGTTAAGTCAATATTTCTGCTTTTATGTCTTGTTATTTTACAAATGTCATTGAAGGTGTGTGATTGTTTTTGATCTGAAGAACGACACTGATTTAGCCCATGAACTTTTATACTTCTATCATTTGTGCTTACGCATATTGTAGTTTTCTAGCAATGGATCTCCTGGATTTTAAGATGTTCTGCTGTGGAATCATCATTACACAGTGCTCCTGACAATATATTTTCTCTGAGTTAATCTAAAAGTATCAGGACTTTTCCCACATTCTGAGCAATCTAACCTTCCTCTATCAGGTGACAGACACCTCAAACTTCAGATAAGGCCCAGGAAGAAGACACCATGATGCTGATTGTTTGGTGGAAGACACTGGTTTTCTGCCCTTTGTTTTTCTAGAGCAATAATTCTGAGGACTCGGCATACAATTTCATAGAGTTGGATACTATTTAATACATGTATACAGAATTTAGCATCTTTACACAATATGCTGAATAACACTATATGTTCTTTTTTAACAAAAGCCAAGATGATGATTTGTTAGCCACAGGAAGACCCCTGCCAGCACTGAGATGTTTCCACTGCCATTGGATTCACAAGACTGTCCACCCACTGATCTTCCTGCATTAGGCGCCATTGCATGTATTGTGTGAGTCTGAAGAGGAATTTATAGATTGGTATAGACATATGGGCTAATATTGGGCTTATGGACTTCAACTGGACTGGGCTGGGATGTTTGATCAATATTCAATTGCTCTTATATATAAAGTTCTTGCCTATACACATATGAATCCCTGCATTTGTTTCTCTAGTCTACCCAGATTAATACAATGTGTGTCCTGCCTTCAGTGAGCTATTTATCTCCTTAGTGCCTCCAAATGAGGTCATCAACCTGCGACCTGATCAACAGACTTAATTCCACCCCTTTACCCTTAATGGTCTCAAGTTGACAACAGAGTATGTAACTATCACACATCTTCTGATACCAAAGCAGGTAACTGGATTCCACTGGTATTAAAAGAGTTTTCACTGTCATTTTTTTCAGCAGTATCTTGCCAAGTCCTTCTTCCCAATCTCTCTCATCCTGGCAGCCCAGCTGGATTCTGTCCACCTTGGTGAACCTTTCTGGTATTTGAAATACTGGTATGCCAGTTTCCATGATAGCAACTTGAGACTACTAAGAGTGAAGGGGTGGAGTTAAGCCATTATGTAATCCATCTCCTTGAGGGCCTTCTTCTTTTCTGCTGTCACTCTCCTTCTCTAGTGACCAGTCTCTCTCGACATTATATCATTCTCCAGGGACTGTTCTTTCCAGATAGCATGTCCAAAGTGTGTAATATGAACACTCATCACCCTTGCCTATAAGCAGTACACTGGTTGTACTTCTTCCAAGACAGATAGGTTTGTCTTGTTAGTGGGCTGGGCTACTTTCAATATTCTTCTCCAGCACCACAGTTCAAATGGCTTGATTCTTATTCAGTCTTCTTTATTCAATGCCCCACTTTCATGTGGATATGAAGCAATTGAAATACCATGACTTCGGTCAGGTATACCTTAGTCCTCAAAGTTACATCCTTGTTTTCAGTACATCATTAGGAAGGTTTAATCACTAGAGGGAGACCTCAAATGTAGTGAAGTAGATGGGTAACAAATGCAAGGGAAGACCCTTATTGAGATGAACTGACAAAAGGTGTACTATTGAACTCCAATAACACAGAGTGATAATGCTCTATTCTATTACATATAAGGTTACTATGTGTCAGAGTAAACACTGGATAATCTATGTATCTAAGCAAATAAAATTTGTGGTATGAAAATATTTGATATAACATTGATTGAAGTTTATACAGATGGCTGACTAATTAAATCTACACCCATTCCCAAGTTATCTCCCTGCCAATTTCTAGTACAGTGACTATCAAACTTGTACGCTCATCTCCGCAGGCTTCTTTGTGAATTAGAATAGTCATGATGTGATACAGCTCTGGCCAGCGGTATGTTATCAGAGAATTTTGGATTGCTGACAAAAATAAAGATTATTTGATTAGGATCCCTGGTGTGGAAGTGGGTTATGCATTGGGCTGCTACCTGTCAGGTCAGCGGTGTAAATCGACCAGTTTTTCCTCAGGAGAATTCTGAGGCTGTCTGCTTCCATAGATATATATGGCCTCAGAAACCCACAAGGGTATTTTTCTATGTCCTAAGAGTGTGAATCAATTCTATGGCAACGAGTTTTTTTGTTTTGTTTTGTCTGATGAATGAACTTGTCATGGTTGAAGCTAACATTTTCTCAAGTATGGTTTTTATACCTGGAATTGTGGAAACCACCATAGCTAAAGATGCTCATAAGAGATGCTAAACAATAGCTTATTGTGATTGATCCATAGGACAGAATCACTAGATAGCTACTACAATATTTATTAGCATGTGAGGAATCCAAGCCATTACTTTTATTGTTGTTTAAGGCAGTGTTTGCTTGACTTTCTGTTCAAAAGAAAGCAGAGGATATAGCCATCTAATATGCAATTGGACTAGGCAATTGTCGATTTAACTTACTGTATAAGAAAATCTCCCTCGAGTAATCTATCTTTTATATGACCTGAGAAATAAAAACCTAAGTTCAGACTTCACGTACAATGTAAAAAAAAAACCCAAAACAATGTGAACTTGCTTGTTCTTTGCTCCAATTACAAAGGAAAATAAAAGAATTAAGTTCAGATCTCTAGCCAAGGCAATAAGAGTGGAAGAAAAATGGAGCTTCCAAATGCACGAATAACCAGAGATATTTTGATACAATATTGTGAATTGTACAAACAACTCAAGTTTATAGAGAGGTAATCCATTTAGACCAGTAATGTGTAATCATCAACTGTGGTATATTAGTGAGTATAACATTTATACGTATTCACTATAATGAGCATGGCTTTCTCTCTGGTAACCTACGAAATAGAAGCAGGGATCAATTATCCTGATGCAGAAACCATTTCAGAAATATCAGAAGCTATCCATTGTCAACTAATGGGGAGATTGTTTTTCTAAATGAATAGCTATAAAAAACAACTCTTCAAATCACTGTAATCATTTTATTTGTCCTATTCTCCAGAGAAATTTTAAACAAAGCCTGAAGTGATTGCTTTGTTATTTCAAATCTGCCTAGTAATTTTCCGGTGAATTAAAAGGCATTCAGTGTTGACACTGGCAGTAAAAAGAAATTAGGAGTCTGCATGACAGAACTGCTCATTTCAGTCAATATAATTACTCTGTATTAACACATCTCCTATTTACACAAGATCACACTTCCATTTTTTAGCTAATAATTAACTTGATGGAATCATATATCTTTATTCAACTTGAATACATTCAGAATCATTTCTATACTGTGAAAATTGTGTTAAGCCAAATGAAATGATTGGATTGGAGCTATTTAGTGTCAGTAGCATAATTCAATTGTATGACCTGCTGCAACAAAGCAAAGCAAATCAAAACAAAGTGCCTAGTCTCTCTGCAATGTACAGCAATTGGCACAATATTATATAAATACAAAACATATCAATGGATGTCAAAACTTTTTGGTTTTTTTTTTTTTTTTCAAGAACTCAAGATTGGTTTGAGTTATGCAGTTTCCAGAGGGCTGTCAAAATCATCTTCTCTGCCCACTGTTTTGACCACATTCCTCCCTTGCTAGAGCCCCCGGGGCTGCCTGTCATCCTCTGTAGCAAATTGAAATGATTCTCATGGCTTCAAGTACTTCCATCGGCCCTTCTCAAGGTTCTTTCACCTTGTGTCTTCGCTGGAGCCATCTGATCCACACTTCCCAATAAAATGCAATGTAATTGATTGAAAAGGTAATGTCTGAAAAGTCACAAAGCACAGCACTTGAGTTAATGATGTAACTTCCGGTGTTGGTTTGTTATTGGAAAAAATACAAACTACAAGAACAAATGATATATTTCTCCCCACCATTTATTTATGATTCCACTCATCCTCTCCTGTGCCATTACTTTCACACCTAGTCAACACTCTAATTCGTTTCCAATGCTTTGTCACATCTGAAAGGCAATGACAAGATAGTTGTGAAGCCCAGGGAAAAGATCTAATATTTATTGAACATAGACTGACAGATTCATATCACTTTGCCTTTGTAGGATGACCTGAAAGTGCCATATTCTGAAAAAGATAAACTCGCCAGGGTTGGACAAGTTTGCATGTTTTACTGATGCATTAATTTTGTTTTATATCATTGTTGTTAGGTAGGATTCAGCTGGCTCCCACTCCTAGTGCTCCACTGTCCATCAGAATGAACACAACAGCCCTGTGCCACTGGGGTGCAGTTACATTCCTTAATAGGGCTCTTCTACCCACAATCACTTTCAAGATATATTCTAATTTCTAGCCTCTATGTCTGTCATTATAATCCCATTTTGGAGGTAGTTCTCTGCTGTGCTAGTGGACAAGGTTAAGGTCGTTAAGGTAGTCTGAGTCTCCATAAAAGTTTGAACCATGTGACCACCTTTTATTTCCTTGGGAGTATGGTCAGTGGAAAGGTAAAAATCACTTCTCCATTAAAACCATTCCTCTGTGCAGAAAAGCCATCTTGGAAACAGAGACAGTGAATCCTTGGACCACCAAGACAGAAGAACCATCAACAGAACAAGTTCAAGGTATGTGCCTATGTGGTAGAGTCTGAGACATGGGGCAGAACAAAGGAACCACTCTCAGAGCAGAAGTGCTGCAAGCCTAGGTCTTAAGACCTTAAGACTGTAGGTGGATGGACAAGTAGGCTCCTGGAAAAGGAAGCCCAAAGGTCCAAAGGAGCAGTGGCTGAAAGCCTGAGGATTCCAGGTGGAGATGTGGCTGCTAGTTGAGGAGAGGCAATGCTGTGTACCAATGATGGTGTCCTTGCTGATCCTGACTTGTGAAAATCTGGTAACTTCCTTAATAAATCCAAACAACTGTGAGCATTGTCTATGAGTTCAGTGAGGCCATGGCTATGAACTTTTGAACCCAGTAGAGTGTCAAGGGAAGCAGTTGGGGTCCAAATCGGGTAAAGACAATGGAGCTTGGAAGCATATCTTGTGGCATTGGGCCTTAGGCTGGTGAGGAGGTAGATCCTCCTTGCCCACACGGAAGCCTGTGAAATCAGATGCAGGCTCCATGCAGTTTTTAAAACCATTCTCATAATTGCTATTATTTTGAGCCCATTATTACAGCCACTATGCCAGTTCATATTAGGGAGCAGGTGTGTGTGTGTGTGTGTGTGTGTACTGACCTTTAACTTTACCAAACATGAAATCCTTTTCCAGGGCCCGGTCGAGCCTGATAACATGTGTTCACGATATGTGAGATGAAGTCGTGTTATCCTTCCTCGAAGGCACACTCTGGAGGCACCTCTTCCAACTCCGATTTGTTTCTTCTTCTGGTATCCCTTGGCATTTTCAATATTCTTAGCAACATTTTTCAAATGCATCGATTCTTCTGCAGTTGACCTGACTCATTTTCTACCTCCCTTGGGCACATGCAGTGAATGAAAATATCATGGATTGGGTAAGGCACAGGGGCTGTCACAGTTGTGGTCATTTGTTCCAGAAGTCATATGAAGTGAATACTGTGAGAAGCACCATGTTCAACAGTACACATCCCTCTTTATGCTCAGTACATTGACTTCATTGTGAGGGTGACAGAAGATGGGCTGGGTTTCCTTCTGGAGTCTGGACCAATCTGAAGATGCCCAACAACAACATACATTTCAAAAAGGATTTCTTTTATTAGTTGTCTAGATGCCTTACCGGTAGAATGGAAGGTACAGGAGCACAGAGTCTTTTTCCATTTAAAATTTTTTTTAAACTGTTGAATCTCTACTGGCTTGAACATTGTTTGACATATAGAAGTTGCTCATAATATTTTAATGTACACACACATATATATCATATGTGTTGGTTTACTGTTAAGCGAGACTTGTTGAAAACCTACAGGTCATTTTCACCTTGGCAGAGAAGACAAACAATAACTGAGCTGTGCAATCGCTATGACATGATTATGACTGGGCAAATAAAGGAACAACTTAGACTGCTTAACCTAGAGAAAAATTCTTCAGGGAACATTTCCTCATTATATAAGTTTATAGTATTATCCTTCCTACCAACAATAAAAGAGTGGAAATTTCATATCCAGTTCGCCACCTCATTCTGATTACATTACAGTGGAAACCAGTAAGTCATTGAGTATACGCTATGAAATTCACTTCCATTTAGATGGTACTAATATTTATCCATAGAGACAGTACAGTCTGACTGAACACGCAATCATTTTAATCCACAGAATAATCGCAAAACACAATACTACATGCACTTGGGATCCCTTTTCACTTTCTGGGCACACGCAGCCTGAGATAAGATGAAAGATCTATCTATTTGCTCAGATTATCAACATCTTGGTTGTTCATGAAGACAAGATTATGATGAATACAAAGGTGAAAAGGAAAATGAGTGCAGCATTTCTTAAAGGCCAGCATCTTATCGTATATGTGACTTTAGACAGCTTGAGTTAATACCCGAGGTCTTCCGCCGCTGAGAGTGCTGTGGACATTTGGTAAGTCATTTCTTTGATCTGTCCCTCAGTTCATGAACTATGAAGTGAGCTTGATAGTAGCATTTATATTGCCGGTTTCTAGAAGAATTTTAAGTGTAAATGACAGCAAATGAGGCCACACTAATGGTTCTCTACATGTAAGTTATTGTTCATGAAGATGTGTTATTGTGATGCTACCATGGGTCAAGCATAATTTATGGTTATTGTAAATATCACAAAACAATCCACATTTTCTCCTAGCAAGGGTCCAGAGCAATGGAAGTGAGATATCATGCTCCTAGAAATATAAAGAATCAATTTTGGGTTCTAAACAGAAGTAAAAGTCACATAAAAATCACATATCAATGTAAGATAAGCAAGAGAGCTGTTCCATAAAAATATTTTTAAAGTATTTGGAAACACTTAATCATAAAAATTCGATATCCTACTCACAGGCAGTGGAGGAGTTATCTTAGACCTGTGATAGTGGCAAGTCTTTCTTTACAATCAGATGCTAGTTTTCATTCTGTAGTTATTGCTTTTCCTGAGTCATGAATAACAAGATCACTTTTCCATCTGGTATTTTGTTGCTGAGAATTGCAGTGCCATAAGGTGAAATGTCAGTGGTAATAAACAGTGGTTTCTGCCAGTTGCAAAATATGATCACAGAGTCAAACATCCCTGATGGTGTAACATCCCCCCAAATGCACCACTCCGTGTGAAGCCAACTGAAAGAGAGAGCGAGAAGAGATTCAAGAGTTAGAGGGAAAATGAATAACCAATGTGAGCCTCGATTCCACCGATTAATGTTTTATGTCACTTTAAGGTCTTGACTTCTGATTTTCCTTCTCTATAAAATACCTTTTTTCAAAAAGAACAAAGGGATGGTGGGTGATTTAACAAGAGGAAGATGTGTCGAAGGGATGCATCTTTCCATGATACATATTCAATCGATCTGTTGAGAAAAAAATCTGGGGAAAAAAAAGAAAGAAAGAAAATATGGAAGGAAGCAGCATTAGAATTGGAGAAAGACTCACTAAGAACCTGTGCTACACACAGGACAGGACCTTGCTTGCTGCTAGTGAAGAAGACTTGAAGCACTTCTTGGTGAAGGTAAAAGACTACAGCCTTCGGTAATGGTTACACCTTAATGCCCTGAATGTCAAGATCTTCACAACTGGAGCAATAGACAGCATGATAAGCAGAGAGAAGATTGAAGTTGCCAAGGCTTTCATTTTCATTGGACTCGCAATCTGTGCTCAAGGGAGCAGCAGCCAAGAGATCAAAGGATGTATCTACTGTATTGGGCACATCACCCAAGAGAGAACTCTTTTAAATGTTGAAAGCTGAGACCTCACCTTGAGAACCAAGGTGGGCCTTAGTCATTTCAATCACCTCCTATGTCGACAAAAGCTGGATTATAAATAAGAACAAAGAATCGATGCATTTCTTATGCTGGTGAAGAATATTAAATACACTATAGACTACAAGAAGAAAAGATAAATCTTTCTTGGAAGAACTATAGACAGAATTGTTTCTTAGAAATGAGATGGATGAGGCTTTCACTCATGTACCCTTGGACTTGTTATCAGGAGTGACAAGTCCCTGGAAAAGGACACTGAGATAGTTAAAGTTTATTGTGACAACCTTGCCGATAAACACATGGTGGGGTTAACTGAAGGGCGGAGAAATAAATGGTGGTGAGCCTCGCCTTTCTAGTTCTCATATCTCTTGCTTTCTGATGGTTGGACCAGTTGCAGCTGCCTTAGCCAGTTCCCTGCCTCAAGGCTCACATCCTGCAACACATGCCTAAGGAGAAGCCCCATGGACCTACCCCGATGCAGCCCTGGGTGCTGGAGCAGCCCTGTAGAGAGCCCTGCTAGCACTGAGATGCTCACACATTCACTGACTCGGCTTTCCTCCTGCAGTCGGCATCACTGCATGTGCTTTGTGAGATGGAGGAGGACTTTGTGGAGTGGCGTTGGATTTATGGGTTAATGGGTTAATATTTGATTTGTGGGCTTTGGCGGCACTGGGTTGGGATGTTTTCTCTGTGGGCTCCTAATCCTTATATAAAACTCTGTCTTATACATATGAATTTTTGTGGATTTATTTCTCTGAATGTATCCAGATTAACACAGTCACCTTACTCCATCAAGTAGAAGGTCCCTCAAACAGAAAAGGCCCTCAGGGAGGTAGAGTTATACAATGGCTGCAACAATGACCCTGATCACAGCAAGTGCTCTGAGGATGGTGCGGGGCTGTGCTGTGTTTGCTTCTTTTGTGCACAGGTTTGCAATGTGCTGTACTCAGCTTAACCAATCCTAACACAGCAACACCCCAAATATAGGTGGTGATAATCCTTATTTGGCAAGCTGGTTTGAAGAAGAAGATGCATCTGAATGCCCTTCGATTTAGCGCATGCTACATGTGGGTTGTATTTTTTTTGTAGCAGAGAAGATAATTCAAATAGTGTTGTGTTTTGTTTTCCCCAGAAGGACAAATAAAAGGTCCTCTCCTGTAGTTGCATGGCACAATCATAACTGTCCCCAAAGATGTCCGTGGTGTGGTGACAGGAATCAAAACCCCTGAAGATGGTTCCAGTGACTTTGATAAGACATGGGAGAAAATACTGTGACAGCATCTTTGCAGGCAGCAACGCACCTAATCAGCTCCAAGTTCATTTGCAGTCCCAGAGTCAAGAGAGACCTGGAGAGAATGGACACTGCGGGGGATCAGGGCTTCTGATCCTTCAAGATGGTCGGAGATTCTTACTCCTTTAAACAGAAAGATAATCATTCTGTCCTATGATCAAGCTAATAACATGAAACAAAAGTGTAATATTCTGACAGCTAAATATGAAAAGCAAATTCACTTTCTATAATCTCCCAGGAGCTGGCAAGAGAAGTTGCTTTCCTGAATGTCTGAATTAAGCCACTAGGGACTTGGGCACCTAGATCACTGACACATAAGGGCCAGGGTTGGGGGGTGGGGGTGGGGGATGTTACCATAAATGTAAAATCTTAAAATAAAATCGAAGAGATCTCTACCAAATGATATCACTGCATCAAAAAGTCCATATTAGAACTCTCGTCAGTATGTCTGGCAGACAGCTAAGACACCTTAAATTGAAGGGAGTCAACAGCTAAGACACCTTAAATTGAAGGGAATCAGGACCTTCCAGGTGGGGAGAATCCTGAAGAGTGAAAGGTAGAAATTTCTGGAAGGGTGATTTTTTTTTTTACTTGCCACTAGCACAGCTCTGAGGAGCTTTGGAGATTCTGTGGGTTCCCCGCTGGACTGTGCAGCACAGAGTTGGTGGTTCTAACCGGCCAGCTGCTCCAATGGAGAAAGATGAGGCTTTTGGCTGCTTTAAAGATTTGCAATGTCAGAAAGCCACAGAGGCAGGTCCTCTGTCCTCCAGGGTCACAAAGACTCACAACTGGCTCAATGGCCGTGAGTTCAGTCTTTGGTTTTTGGTGGCTCTACTTTGAATTGAGCTATGGAATCATGCTGTCTGGCTTTCCACCTTGACTTCCATGTTGACTAACTACATGATCTTGGATGGCTAACCTAATCTTACTTTAATGATAAAAATGCTTACTTCATAGGATGTTTTCTCAACCAATACCTGAATCAGGAAGGTGCCTAAAATAGCATCTATCACAAAACAAAGAGGTGGTACATTTCATTCACCGCTATTGAAACCAATGTCATGAAAGCAAGTGCTATAATTATCACCCCGTCATCTGTTTGTCCTTTGTAGGGAATTGTGCTTCTTTGGAGAATCAGTGCATGGGCAGAATGCCACACCTTCCACTGTCTCTGAAAAATGAATTCTGCTTTGCAAAGCCTTTCACAAAAGTTAGTCCCATTACATTTTCCAAGTAAGATTGTATTTCTTAATGAGGGCCACACATATTTTTTGTTACTTAATTATCATAAATCCTGTTCATTCCCAGTATGTGCTTATGCCAAGAAGAAAATAATTTTTAATTTGCATTAGATGACAAAATCTTTGTTTTAGAAACTTTTAGCCATCCATAAGTTATTTTGATTTCCTTAGAGTACTCACTTTGTCTTTTTAGATTTAAAGCGAAGGTCCTGATTCTTAGGAAGCTCAGCATCTCTTCATGGTATTGAGTGGGTCGGGGTCCTGGATAAGGTGTGCAGACTGATGGTGGGAAAAGTTGAAGTGAGATTTACTGCCTTTAAGCCCAGAGTAAGACTGAAGAGGAAGAATAGGCTTTGCATCTACTTTCCACACTTTAGCTAGTAAGAATGCTATGGAGCCCAAAATACGAAAACCTTGGTTAGGCTGAATTGTCAACAGAAGCAAAAAACAAGATACTCATGTAAGCACCAAAAAGAACTAGGTATCAAGACAGTTTCCCACATTGCCAGAGAACAGGCAAACCAGTCCAACTTCGGTCTGTAGGAAAGAGGCGAATTACAGACCCTTCCCAACTCATCCAATGGTTGACCAGTGGATAAGGAAATGAAGCAGGTGGCAAGAAGATAGAGTCCAGTGGATTCAAGACCGGGGACATGGCAGGTAGCTGGCTTCTAGCAAGGATCAGTAGGCTACCTGATGGCCACTGGCCCAAGGTCCAGGAAGTAGGATACAAAGATCAGGCAGCAAGAAGGAGAGACAGAGGATCAGTTCCCCTCACAGCATCTTTTAAATAGATCGGATAGGCCACTCCCCTGTGAAGGCATCAGCAGGCCCTTGTAGGGGAAGACTTACTGTCAAAACATGAAGAATTCAGGCTAAGCCAAGTTGATACAAAACCTATCACAGCATCCTAGGTTGTAAGGCACTCAGAATAGAGTGGCCACAACAGTGACCTTGTGTCAACCAAGGAGGGTGAACATGGCATAGGACCAGGACATGTTTTGTTCCATCATACAAGAGGTCATCCTAAGTTAGAGCTGACTCAGTGATAACTAATAACAACAATGTGCGGACCTTCCAATGCTAAGATCTTGCTATTATTTGAAAGACAATAGGGGCTTAAAATGCCGGCAATACTGGTTATGGTCATCTTTGATTCTATTGTCCATAGGATTGCTACACATTGGACCCAAGCCAAAATACTCTAACAACAACAACAACAACAATGATTATGGCAACAACAACAACAACGATTATGGCAGAAAATATTTAAGGAACAACCACTAACTGAACCCTTAATACAGAACAGGGACATGATCTAGGTAGTAATGAAAATAATCTCATGGAATCCAGGAATTCTGGAAGGTAGAGTTGATTAACTATGGTGTACAAGCGAGGAAGCTATGGCATCATCTGTTAACACGGTTCTAAAGGGGAAAAAGCATGAGTTGAACTTGGTATGAACTCTGTCCAGGCTTCTCAACCTTTCACGCCCTCCCTCCTTCCACAGCATAACATTTCCTCCACCCCTTCCTGGACGTCCATCTTGTGGCTCTCTGCCCCACGGAGCTCATTTGGCCCTTATGACAGTATCACAAAGCAAGAAGGACTGTCCTCCATAGGTCACAAAGCAGGGGCCTGAGCCACTATAAAATCTCAAAAAATACTTTGATATATTTGATTGCCCAGCCCTGGTGGCACTGTCGGATACGTGCTGGGCCTCGAACAGCAAGATCAGCAGTCTGAGTGGCCATAGCATAATGTCATGCATTCGGGTGCAAACCTCAAGGTCAGCAGTTAAAAACCACCAGCAGCTCCACAGGAGAAAGATGAGGCTGTCTACTGCCATAAAGATTTACAGATTTCACTGGAAGGCAGTGACTTTTTAAAAGAGTTACCATCTCAGAAACTCACAGAGGCAGTTTTACTCTGCCCTCCAGCATCTCTGTGACTTGGAATGGGCTTGGCTGCGAGTTTAGTTTTTAGTGAACAATAAACAAAGCATTTGGAGCTAGGAAAACTCTCTTCTCTAAATTGCAGAGTGAACATAGTTCCTATCCCCTTTCAGCTCTCAAATCCTCCCTTCGTCAGGAAAACAGGGATGTGTGCTGGCTAAGGAACTCAACTCTAATGCCAGACCACCTGCATTTAAAACCAGGGTCTACCACTTCACCTGCTGCTTTACCTTTGTAGGTCTCTCTTTCCATATGTGGAAACATTACCACTGAGGAGCCCTGGTGACACAGTGATTAAAGAGCTCAGCTACCAAAATGCCTGAGGTTCAAATGGACCTTGATGGGAGAAAGATTTGGTGGTCTTTGTCCATGAAACATCTCCAGCCTTGGAAACCCGATGGAGCAGCTCTACCTGGTCCCATGGCATCCTGTGACTTTCATTTGACTCAGCAGTGGGCTTGGTTTGGCGTTGGAGGGTTGTTCTGAGGATAGATTGAGTGGATTCATGCATTAGAAAAATGTTCAGACTTAATAAGTACTCAATACATAGAACCCCTTGTTCCTGTGGGCTAATGAGATGCTAAAAGACATTGATTCAAAATGTGGTCCAAAATCCCCTAGGGCAGCCCCCTTTAAACATTCCTATTTGGTAGATCTAGGGAAACCCATGCCACTTACTGTGGAGAAGACTCAGACACTTAGAGACACGTGTGTGTCAGAGTAGACATGTGCTCCATAGAATGTTCAATGGCTAATTTTTTTCTGCAGTGGATCACATGATCTTCCTCCTGAGATGCCTCTGGATGTACCAAACTACCCAATGGCTGGTTAACCACTGAGAACCCTCATGTTTGTACCACCCACGGACTCCAGAGTCAGAATGGCACCTACGATTTCATAACCTCTTTGATGATCCTAATGCTGCCATCCCAGGTGACACTGACTAGCAGCAACTTCAGGGACTTTACGAACAGTGTGGATGGATGGGATGTGGCTCAGATCGAGGAATCATTTTAACAAATGGGAAAGAGCTAGGAGACTGAATGTTTAACCAGCTTTCAGAAGGAATTAAAGGCCCACAGAAACATGGGAAGGCTGTGAGAGAGGCTTCAGCAGATTGTATTAACATCACTTGACAGTGCAATTCACAAGAGGTGCAGCCTGATCGAATTCCTGATTCATCATCAGGCCTTCAGGGTAAAACGCCTCTGATGCTTAAGACATCCTCATCCCTTTCTGTAACAGAGGTAATGAGTCAATTTTCCTAACTGGGTAAGTAGATAATCCCTTTCCATTTGCTAACATAATTCAACATATTTTAAGGAGCATTATAAAAGGCATGCATTCTACAAGCTCAACTAAGCAGCAGTTTTCTAGCACAAATACTGACAATAAAAAATTCCATTCAAGGTTGCCAGCTTGAATGAACAGTTTCTGTTTTATATTGATGTGCTTTTCAATAACACTTTTTTCAATACTTTCCGGATATAGAGCCATGTTTTGTTTTATTTGTTATTGTGGTGTCATTGGTCCCGATATGAATAATTTTAGTTTAGAAATGCAGTTGATTGGACAGATACAAGGCTAGGTATCCAAGAAAGGTTTAACAACCAAGCTATGAGTATTGGCCAAAGGAGATGAGCATGACAAATTGGTCTTTTGCCTGAGATTGTGTCCCTTTCCCAATGATAATCTCATGTTTTGGGAAATCACTCAGTTCTAGGTCAACAAGCATAGATGACTACCTTAGCAGAGATCTTGCACGTTTATTAAGACAAAAATAGTTGATGCTGTATACTAAACCCAAATCTTTTGTGTTTGTATCTTGTACCCTTAACATCAAATCACACCACCAGACTGCTGACAGAGAAAAGAAAACTGACCCTGTTATTACATTTGCAATTGTGGTGACAGAATTTCTTCAGTGCCTTCGTCGAGCAAAATATTCTCCTGCTGTTGCCCTCCCTATAACAAGAACTTGCTCAGTTAACCTCAAGCTAAATAAACTGGAAGATAAAGTCAAGCCTCAAGTTCTCATGTTGTAAGATTCTAGGGGAACATTACTGAATTATGCAGCTAGTGTCAAAAGAAGATGGTAGGCACACACAGTCCCTGTGCTACAAATAACTGGGTGACACAGTCACTATACTAAAAATAATTCGTTGACATTCAAGCTTTTCAAAAAGGTAGTAAGTATATGTTCAAGAACTGATCGCATAAAAGAAAGAAGTTCAAACTGTATGGGGGCATTAGCAAAAAAACTATACTCCAGGCATTGATGGAATATCAATGGAAATGTTTCAATAAGCTGAGGCAACTCACTCATAAATGCTAAAAAATTCAGAAGACAGTTACTAGACAAATTGACTGGAAGAAACCCATGTTTGTACTCCTTTCAAAAAAAGAGGACAACATTGTGTGTAAATCATTGAATAATGTCATCAGCATCACCTGTAGTAAATTTTTACTGAACATAATTCAGAAAGTGTTTCAGCAGTACATCAATAGGGAGCTGCCATAAATTCAAGCTGGATCCTACACAGGCTGTGGGACAAGGAATATCATTGCTAACATCAGATGGATCTTGATTAAATGCAAAGAATACCAGGAAGAGGGTTGCTTGTGTT
>NW_022111370.1:1086056-1093416 GCF_000313985.2 Echinops telfairi | reverse complement strand
AGGGAAGGGGGGAAATGAAGAGCTGATGCCAAGGCTTAAATGAAGAGCAAATGTTTCGAGAATGTTGAGGGCAATGGATGTACAAATGTGCTTTACACAATTTATGTATGTATGGATTGTGATGAGTTGTTTGAGCACCCAATAAAATGATTTTTTAAAAATCAGAAAAGGTGTGTGTCAGACCTATATCCATTCGCCAATCTTTTTGATAAACAATTCATGTGAGAAGCTCGGCTACATGAAAAAGGATTTTGTAGCCAGATAAGACAAGGTTTCATTAATAACCTGTGAGATGCTGAGGACAGAACTTAATGAAAATGACTACAGACATCAGAGTGGATGTCAACTCAACATAAACAAAACCCAAATCCTCACATTTGGACCAATAGACAATATCATCATAAGTGAAGAAAATGAAGTTAAGAATTTCATTTAACTTGGATCTACAAGGAACACTAATGGAAGTAGTAGTCAAGAAATCAAATGGCATTGCATTGGCCAAATCTGCTGCATAAGACCTTTTTTTATAGGGCTAATGAGGATAGAGGCATTTTAAGAATGAAGTACTGTGGCCTGACACAAGCCATTGTCCTTCCAGTTGCCTCATACACTTGTCAAAGCTGGGCAAGGCATAAGGATGCCTACAGAAGGATGGAAGAATTCAAAGTACAGGTTTGGCCAATGTGGGGGGAGGTCAGATTCTTGCAATCGCTGCCAGACCACTGTCTCCCCATATCATAGAGGTGGGCCTGCTCCCTGCTGCTGGGGACAATGGACAGGCTCCTGTAGGCTGAGTTCACATCTTACTGATAATGGTCTCTATCAGTTGGGCCAGGAACAAGCCAAACTGGCTCTGTGATATTCAAAGTTGGGCTGCCATCCTGTATCTAAGACCCACCCATCTTGCTGTGTGTATACCCCCAATCCCTCCTCTTCCTATGTTCCTGGACCACCCCCTCATTACTGTGTATCCTATAGTTTAACCCCTTCCTGTGACAATGTCTTTACCTGTAATTAGTGGGCGTGCATGTTCCCAAAAGGTATATAGGCTTGGGTCAGCAATATAGATCTCTCCCTGGCTCCCCTCTCTTGCCCCTCTCCTCTCACTTCCTCTCTCCCTTGTTCCCTTGCCCTCCTTCCCTTCTCTCTCCCTCCACGTAGACCACCAAGCTGGGCTGAGGTGAGCAATGCTACGATGAAATGTGTCTGACTCCATTTATTTCTATATATCTCTTTTATCTCTCATGCTCTCTATAACTTTACTATAATATTTACCTATTATCGCTGTACAATTGTGCCTACCAAACCCATAGTGATTGTGCTTGGAGCTGGTTTCTCCTTGCAGGCCAAGAATATTGAAAATATCGTGGATTGTCACAAGGATCAACAAATCTATCTTGTAATAGGTAGAGGCAGAATGCTTCTTAGAAGTTAGGATGGGGAGACTTTGTCTCAAACTTTGCACACAGTATCAGGCAGGACCAGTTCCTGGGAAAAGATATCATGCTTGGTTAAGGTGAGGGTCAGAAAACAGATGAAGACTTTTTTGACGAGGCGGGTTGACACAGTGACTGTATCCGTGGGTTCAAATACAGAAATGATGAGAATAGTGAAAGACCAGGCCGTTTCCTTCTTTGTGCTCAGGAGGGCGATGAGCAGGAGCTGACTCAACAGCAACAACACCAGCCCTCAACAAAAGGAGCAACCCCGATGGTGCAAACTCTGCTGCTGAATAAAATGTTGGCATTTCACACCCACTCAGAAACCCTCCTGTCATAGTGGGTTGGGCCGCTTACCGTAAGGTCAGCAGTTCGAAATCACCAGAGGTTCAGAGGGAAAAATTACAGAAAAACTCAGCTTTCTACTCCTACTCCCATCTCAGAAACTCACAGGGGCAGTTCTACCCATCCCAGAGGGTGTCTACGAAAAGGCATGAACTTGATGGCAGTGAGTTTCAGTTTTGCTTTTCAAACCCACCCAGGACAGAAAACAGGTGATCTGATTTGGTAAAGTGTCCCAGTGCCTTGGAGTTCATGCTGACTCAGTGAGCCAAGCTAGGGTTTCTGAGGCTGCAGATATTTACAGGAGCAGATAGTCTGCTCTTTCTACCTAAAGAGCGGCTAATGTGTTTGAAATAAAGGTCTTAGGGTTAGCAGTCCAACGTCTCCTTGACAGGGTCACCAGGTAGGTCTCCATTTCTAGGCTCCAGCCCAGAAAGCCCCATGAAGCATCTCTACTCTGTCTCACAGAGTTCCCTTCATTGAAATCATCTCAATGGCCCCTAAAAGCCAACATTAGAAACTGAGTCAGGGACATCAAATAGTTTCCCTAAAACATAAGCAACCATGAGTGGAGCCAGGTGAATCTAGATCCATCTCTCCCCCAAAGTCTGTGACCTTTCTAGTCCAAACTGTAGCCTCCCATTCGGACTGGGGTTTAATTGTGTATCCTATTTGGGCCAGCAAGGATTGAACGATGATGCATTACGGCTTCATACAAAATCAATGTTCTCTCTCATGCTGCTACTCACATTTATAAATAAAATTACATTAATACCTCGGTCTGAGTTTTATCAAAGTAATATACCACCTACCTACCTAATTTCTTCTCACCCACAATAGTTCAACCAACTCAAAGTAATATCTGTGAAATTATAGATTGTTATGTCATTTCTACTAAACCTTAAAGGAATATATAACAATTAAAAATAAGTCATCTTGTCAAGGTTGAGATGTTCAAACATAAACATAGTAAATGGTAGATGTTCAAACATAAACCTAGTAAATGGTAGCTTTTCTAGCAGATAATTTTCATTCCCTGCTTCGCTAGAAAAGAAATTCCTCTGATTTAACTTCTCACTAATATGTTCAAAATAGAAAGGAACTAGAGCGTCCCAGGAACTCTCGATATAAGGGCACTTTGCATGTTCTCTTTTTATGTTTTGAGTCTTTTATTTCTTAAGCCCTATTTGAGATAGATGCCTGAAGGAAATCAGTTTTCCTGGTAACTTACAAGACTTTGGTGTGAGCTAGCCAACCTCTGTAGCTCCTTGTAGAGTCACGGTTCCTTGGTTATTGTTGGCGAGTTCTCATTAGCCCACAGTGCTGGAGCAGTTCTTCCATTTTAAAGGTGTATACAATTCACTTTATGGGAAGAAATATAACTACAGTGCTATTTCATGAATTTACAAATTCCCAGAAATTTCAAAATGGGCTTTTAAGAACTCCAAGGGACACCTCTTTCTGTGGCTGCCCTTGCCCTTCCATCGGCTCTAGGTTTTCTTAAGCCTTTCTACAAACTTGTTCTCTGCTGGGCATTAAAGATGAGTCAAAACTTGTATCTGGGAATATTTTGTGGCACGTCCCCATAGCCTCTTCAGTTATGTGAACACCTCTGATATTTATTGAACCTAACTTTTGTTATCCCTCTCCTTCCATTTTACGAAGTCAGCCTTTAAGAAAGGAAGCCTTTCATTTAGTGGAGGCTCGGTTCCTTCCTTTGCTACCATCTGTATTTCCCATGGAATGAATCATGTCTCCACTTAAGATCATTTGTCATCTGCTGCAGCCTTGCCTGGATCGCCCTTGCAGCCTGACAGCCCTGTGGGCTGTGTTCCATGAACCATTTTAATTCCTTGTTGGTGCCTTGCTGGCCCTTTCTGTTTACCCCCGTGCCAGGTTTAATGCCTTTTAGCATGCCAGCTATGTTTTCAGTTTCTCTACAGAGGCAGATGAGACAAAGCAAGTATCCCGCTCCACATCCTCAATGAAAAATATGCTCAGATTCCTTTCACCATCATTCACTCGCTCAATTCATCACCCACAGAACCTGCCCCTCCATCTAAAGAACCACAGTAAACATCAGAACGTGACATCAGCTTAAGAAAATGTGTTCTAGGGCTGGTGATGGACAGAACTAGAAAACAATTGCAAGTGTAAGCACAGTAAGATCAGTGCATTCAGGAAAATAAAAAACCCAAACTACCTGGCCAGCAGCCTTCCTTCCTGTAGACCTGCCCCATCTAGAGAGGAGGGACAGATGGAAGATCGTAGGGTACGCAGAGCTGACATATGGCAGTTCCAGAACAAGATTAATATCACAAGCGAATGCCAAAGCCATCTGATACACAAGACTGCTGAGTATGGGCACTTGTGTTGGTCTATGTGGAAAGGGAGTATTCTCTCAAGCATGACATCCTCTGGACCACACAGAGAAAAAAAATAAAGTATTTGCTTTCAAGTTCATTGATTCTTGACTCAGTAAGTCTCCCGTTAGCCAAGTTCCTGTTTCCAATCTTACTCACCGAGAGTCCATTCCTGTCTATCGCTGCCATTGCCGTCCGTCTTCTAAGGTGTCCATATGGCCATGTCATCGTCTACTTAACACCTTCCAACTAGAGCCTACAGCACTCCAAAAAAGAGGTTTGGCAGGTTGGTAAAAGTGGCACATTAAAGTGTTGTGGCTCTAAATAACAAAGCCTTTCTTATCCGTGTCACTTGAAGTTCATTATCACTGAGTTATGAGAACCCTCAGTGTCAACAAAACATTTGGCCAGATTTCTCTAGACAACTCACTCCTACACTTTCCTAGACAACTTTCCTAGACTTCTCTCTCCTCACACGACTTTGATTTTGCTCACATCTTAAGAAAGTAGAAGCCATCAGAACAGAATTTCCTTTAGCATCCACCACAACTGCTCACTGACCTGCTTCTGTGTTCAAACCCTTATCTCCTTCCTATTAATTTAGACCGATGGAACTTATTCCTAATGAAGACCAACCCCCTCGCCTCTACACAAGACCGCATCCCCTCTCCTCTGCTCAAATACATCACTGGAGATCTATCCATTATTTCTCCTGTACTTTAACTTTTTCATCAACATAAAAGCATGCTGCTTTGCTCACTTAATACTGTTAACTACTATTCTGACTACTACTACCAATACTATTATTACTACTACATAACTAATAATGATAATATGTTTTTTAATCTCATATACTCTCATTTTGTCTCCAAATATAACTTCTTTTCTCTCATTCTAAAAATGCTCAAAAGAGTTTTCATGGTTTCTGCCTTCAATCAGATAAGCTAGATTACATGAAGAAGAGGTTTATTAGCCAGTTGTATGAAGATAACAGAACCTTGCTTGCTGAAAGTGAGGATGTGTTAAGCATGGTTCTCTAGAGAAGCAAAACCAGGACACTTATGATTATATAGGAATAGATGATATAGAAATTGAGATAGAGATTTATGCAATGAGAAGGAATATATTGGCTAATTCGTCCACACAGTACAGAGGGCTCAGTCCAACTCGCTTTCATGGAACCGTTATTATTACTGAAGGTCCTTCAACTCACGAGGGGTGCAGGTCCCAGGTCAAGGAAGCAGAATGTGGAGTCTTCTCTCAGGTAAGACAGGTTGGGGTGGCAGCAACAGTCAGTAGCATGGGAGCTTAGCAAAGCAGGCCCAAATGGGATCTCAAACTCAAGTGATGCATGCAGAGGCAGCCCAGTGAAGCAGGTCTCAAAGGAGCCTGCCTCCAACTTGAGTGATCTGATCCACTGTGTGGCTAAGCTCACAGGTAGTGCAACAAAGGTAGTCCTTTTTTTGAGGCAAAGGACTAGTTCAGGTAGTAGCACACTTGTCCCATCACCAAGGAGGAAGAGAGATTTGATGCCAGCTGCAATGTCAGTTGTACTCCAATCAAGCTGTGACCTGCTTATACTCTGTCAACATGTTCCTATGGAGGCCTAGTTGGCACAATCAACCTAGCTATCACAGAGGAGGGCTTGAAGCACTTGCCTATGAGGATAAAGGATTACAGACTTAAGTATAAATTACAACTCAATGTAAAGAAAACAAAAATCCCTACAACATGATGATAAATGGAGAAAAGTTTGACTCTGTCAAGGATTCCATCTTTCTTGGATCCACAATCAATGCTCATGGAAACAGCAGTCAAGAGATCAAAAGAAGCATTGCATTGGGTAAATCTACTGGATAAGAACTCTTTTAAAATGTTCAGATGTAAGGATGTTATTTTAAGGATTGAAGTGAGTCTGACCCAAACAATGGTATTTTTCAATCATCTTATATGCGTGGGAAAGTTACATATTGAATAAGGAAGATGGCAGCAGAATGATTCAATGTGTTTGGGGTATGGCGTGGGTGGTGAAGACTATTGGAAGTCCAACGGACTGGCAAAATAACAAATAGATCTGTCTTGGAGTAAGTGCAAAAAGAATTCTCCTTGGAAGCAAGAATGGTAAGACTACAGCTCATGTGCTCTGAACATGTTATCGGGAGAGACTAGTCCCTGGAAAAGGACAACATGCTTGGTAATGTAGAGTTGCAGTAAAAAGGAGGAAGGCCCTTAGCAAAATGAACTGATCCAGTAGCTGAAACAATGAGCTCAAACATTGGAATGAGTGTGAGGATTTTGCAGGATTGGGCGTATTTAATTCTGTTGTATATATAGTCACTATGGGTTGGTACTAACTTTATGGCATCTAACAACAACAACAGTTTTCAATGCCTTCATTCCAAATTTCTATTACACATACTTTAATCTATCATTCTTCCATCTATTCATCTGAACTGCTTTTGTTAAAGTTACTAAGATACCCACTTTGCTAGCCGCCATGGCTGCTTCATAGTCCTAGTCTTCTCTGACTATTGTCATGGTTTGATATCACTATGATCGGCTCTGTTATTAGGAGAGATCAGTCCTTGGAGAAGAACATTATAGTTGGTAATGTGGAGGGGGAGAAAAAAAAAGAAGAAGATGCCCAACGAGATGGATTGACATTGTGGCGGCAACAATGGTTCAAACAAAACCATTGTGGGGATGACATAGCACTAGGCAGTATTTTATTCTGTTCTGCATGTCATGGCATCTGACAACAGCAACACAACTGGATCCTGGAAACGCATTCTGTTCTTAGTTACTGTGACACAGAGCTCTCATGGTGTTCTCATGTCCTCGGGCTGTTCGGTCTCCTTTGCTCTTCTTCCTGATTCACCGCAGCACCTTAGATAGGCAGCATTCTGGATTTCTCTATTCAGCCTGCATGCATCCCTTGAAAGCCTTATCTAGTGCTATTATGTTAAGGATAAAGTACAATACTACAAGATCTTTAAAGTCTTTCATCAGCCACAATCTTCCCTTTGTCTTCCAGATCAAGCACAAATGCCTTCCTGAATGCTTAGTCAGTGTCTCAAATGTCTTGAGTTAAAAACTGAGCCCCTGATCTCCCCTACTCGCAAATCTCCTCCTATTTGAATTTTCTACATCTCTGTATATGTAAATTCTTCCAGACCTTGAGGCCCAGCACCTTAGAATCCTTATTCTCTTTTCTGA
>NW_022111370.1:1080940-1082239 GCF_000313985.2 Echinops telfairi | reverse complement strand
TCTGTCCTCCAGGGTCACTGCACCACAATAGCACTTGACTCGCTTTGCCGTTCCATGTGGAGTCCAATACTTGGAATACCCCCAGGTTTCACAGGGTTTTCCCATGAATGCAAACCCAGAAACTCTTCCAATGGCATTTCCAGCCTGAAGGTGGAGTTATACCTGTTTACTCACCACTGGATTCACCATGGACTACATATCCCACCAAAATCAATGGCTGACTTAGGCAAAGATCATTTTACCTACAAGGAAATGGGAATTAGACCAGGACTGCACTTTTCAATGCATCTTAGGGTATGTCTAGGGTCCAGGGGGTCTACCAGGCATCACTTCCTCGTGTTCATCTTCATTACATTCGTTTGCTGTCTTAAAGTTGTTAGATCTCTGGATGTAGATCAAGCCTGGTTAAAACCCAATCCTACAATGTATTGGATGTCTGATATTGATCAATTTGCCTCACGTCTCTGTTTCTCCATTTTAATCTGGAAAACAGATACAAAAACCGCCAATCCATACAATTGATGAATGCTGAATATGACAGGCATTTTTCACCACTGGTAGCTTAAAACCATTGCCGTTGATTCTGTTTAGACTTGTGCTGTAGCTGAAGAACCCACAATTTCTCATTCTCTTTTCTGGCCTCTCAGCTAGTAGTTGAAATCATTTTGAAACAACCTTATTTAAATTTTTTTTAGTAATCATTCAATTGTATTAAGCACACTTGTACATATGTTGCCATCATCATTTGTAAAATATTTTCTTTTCACTTGAGCCCTTGATATCAGCTCCTTTCCCCACCCCCTTCCTCCCGCCCCCTCCCATCCTATTGAATCCTTATCAATTATATATTATTATTGCTATTTTGGACTGTACAGCGTTCATTGTCTCCCTTCACCCACATTTCTGTTATCTGTCCCCCTTGGCGGTGGGTGGGGGAGGTTATATACCCAATCTTGTTACCAGTTTCCCTTTCTCTCTCCCCTCAATGCCCTCTCCCCCCATCTACATGGTAACACTATTCCCACTACTGTTCCTGAGGGGTTTATCTGTCCTGGATTCCATGTGTTGAGAGCTCTTATCTGTATCAATGGATGTACTCTGGTCTAGTCAGATTTGTAAGGTAGAAGTAATTCATGATAGTGGGGGGAGGAAGCATTCAGAACCTAGAGGAATGTTGTATGTTTTGTCAGTGCTATACTACACATGATTTCTAACTTGTCTAGTGCTTACAAAGACGAACACCCTTCTATGGGGTTATAATGAGAGGGATTGTGGTGGTCTTTACTCTTAATTTTCTGG
>NW_022111370.1:1078307-1079979 GCF_000313985.2 Echinops telfairi | reverse complement strand
GGTAGATAATCACAACATAGTGAATTATTTAATGTGGCCCTTCTAGCTACCGTCTTTTAAAACTTCCACTAGAAGACTTTTTTCTGGTTGGTCTAATTAAGAAAAGATGGAGAAGATACTGATAGGATTATATGATTTAGCTGTGAGTCCTTGCTGACAAAAACTAATTATGATTATAAAAACCTAGAAGTCTAACATGAGGATTGGTCAGTTTTGCCATCCTATTGGGTTTGAAATAGAGCCCTGATGTGGCGTAGTGGTCATGAGTTGGACTGGTAACTACAAGGTCAGCAATTCAAACCTACTAGCTGCTCCAAAGGAGAAAAATCAGGCTTTCTACTCCCATAATTAGTCTCAGAAACCGACAGGGGCAGTTCTACCTTGTCCAGTAAAGTTGTTATGAGTCAGCATCAACTCACTAGCAGTGAATTTGTTTTGTTTTCTTTTGCCTTGGGGTGGGACAAGACATTTTAAATTAGCTATTTCAGAAGCAGAAAGAGGAGATTTTACCAGCATTAAAAGAATTGTGAGGGAAAATAAAAAGAAAGAAAAATATCCAGAAATGGTGGTTATCCTTTGGACCCTAAGAACTCTATCTTCACATTGAACCTCCTTAATCCAGGGCCAGAAAACTGTGTCACAATAGGTGTCAGGGGAGACGCGGTATCAGAAACAAGAGCCAAAGACAAGATAGAGTGATGGGCTTCCTGGCCCAAAGAGCAAGTGAAGCTGAGTGCATTCTGGCAGGAAACATGCATGAGCAGTAGGGTGCCTGCAGATACTTCAGTGGACAGCTAGGTTTGCTGGTGCAGGGGAGTGAGAGTTGATCTCTGTAGGACTGAGGCTTAGGTCCAAACGGTGTGCCCTATGGGAATTTATCAGCAGCACAAAAGGACCTCTGTAATATTGCTCAACCAGGGCAGAGGCCAAAGTACCATGTATCTGAGAAGTCAAATACTACAGAGAGCTGTGTTTGTGGGCATCACTGAGAATAGGCTGCATCGACCTAAGATCTATATCCTGGACACTTCTGGTCCCTAATTGTAACCTATTACTTCCCTAGTAAAACCCATACACATGAGTAGGATATGGAAGTTATGTGGGGTTGTGTAATGAATTATTAAACTCAGCTGAGAAGTCTAGAAAGTTGGTACAAACATTGTTAGGAAAGTTAGAGAGTGGAGGCCTGTCTGACATCAGGCTCATAGGAATTGGTTTTTGGCAGCTAATGTGGATGTCTTTGAATCGCTTTCCCCTTGGTTAAATTAAAGGAGGTCAGACATAAGCCCCACACAATTTCCTCAATAACCCATTAGTCAGTATCACATTTACTGCCTGTATTTAGAGTAGAATTCACACACAAACACACACACACACACACACATGTCCTTTTTCCTGACCTTGCAACCTCATATATAATGCTGGCAGAGATGTCGCATTAGTCAACATTATTTTATGTACAGTTAAAAAGAAACAACCATCCTTTCCATAACCCCGACCTTAAGTATTTTTATAACGATTAAACATATCTCCTAAAATATAGCAGGGCAAACAAATAATTCACAAGAAAGCTTCTAGAAGTAATAGGAAAATGCAGCAAAATTGTAGGGTACAATGTGAACATACAAGAAATAATTAGGTTTTTAGACACCAGCAAAGAACCATCTGAAAA
>NW_022111370.1:1076203-1077256 GCF_000313985.2 Echinops telfairi | reverse complement strand
TGGGAGATAATCTTTGGAAAGCATAAATTGAATAATAGTTTTAAATCAAGAATAGATAAAGAACGATCACAACTTAACTTCAAAAAATCTAAACAACTTAATAAAAAAGTAGGCCAAGCATTTGATTAAACATTTTATCAAAGAAGAAATACAAGTGATCAAAATACCCATGAAAAGATGCTCACACGTTGTTGTTGTCGTAGTACGCACAACAGAACCAAATAACAGTTGATCCTGAACTGTCCTTTCAATCTTAACGGATTGCCTCCATTGCCCAGCTACCACACTAGTCTGCATTGTCCCTTGAGAAGATGCAATTCATAGTGATAATGAGATACCAGTTCACCTCTACTAAGATTTAAACGAAAAAAAGATAAAAGAAAACAACAAATGTTGGTGAGGATGCAGAGAAAATTATTTTATTCATTGCTGGTCAGCATACAAAATATTACCTAATCAAAAACCTCATAGTGACTTATGGGAGAGAGCAGGCTGCTTCATATGTTTTGCAAGCCTAAAAAGCTTTATAAAAAAAAGGCTGCCTTATCTTTCTCTGTGTACTGATTGACACTGCCAAGTTTTCAGTGAAAAATCCAATGCTTAACACACAGTGCCACCATGGATTTTGAAATATGGGGTCGAAACCAAAAGCAAATGTTCTGCCATTAGTTGGGATCCAAATTATGTCGATGGTATATGAGGGGGTACTTCCCCCAAAAGAGAATTGTGCTGGGCACAGTAGAACTTTCATAGTATGCACTTTTCCTGCTAGGCAAGCATCCAGCAACTTACTCTGAGTTAGTGCACCCAGTGGCATCTCCTGGGAAGTTTCCCTCTGGTCGTGGTAAAAGCAGTTTTGCTCAAAACTCATTTTTTTGTGTTGGGAAATTTAACAGAACAGCGTGTGGCTCTGAAACTTTGTTTCCTTCTCTGGAAAAAATGCTGAAGAAATTGCTGTGATGTTGAACACAGCTTAAAAGAATAGCACTATGGGAAAAACTCAAGTGTATGAGTGGTTTTCTTGTATACAAAAAGGTAAAATGTTGCTTCTGA
>NW_022111370.1:1074292-1075654 GCF_000313985.2 Echinops telfairi | reverse complement strand
TCAGAAGCTGGTCACCAGGTCTGCCTATCAAAGCATCTCTGGGTGCCTTCAGGTGGCCATCCTTTACATTAGTAGCTGAGTGCTCACACCAGTGTGCTTCTAGAGGTGAGTAAGAACGGATAAAATAATGGAGACTAACGCTTACTAGTAGTTAACTGAGAGAAGAAATAAAAAGAAAGGTGGAATAACTTTTAGGAAGCATTGAGTTTCTATTGTTAGTTGATGGGAATTGGGGAAGAAGTGTTGGTAATTATTACGTAGCATGATCAGTGTATTTTAAGTCCCAAATTGTACATGTGGAAACAATTCATTGGAAAATGCGCTGCATCAATTTTTCCAACTGCATGCGCGCGTGCACACACACACGCACACATGCACACGCACACGCACGCACACACACAGCCTAAGGACTTAAGTGCAAAAACAAAAGAAAACAAATCTGATATGGCTCCTTTTTCTCTGTAGTTTTGACATAATTTCCATCTTAATTGCTTAAAAATTCAACACATAAATATCAAGATCAGAGCCTATTTTGGGTGGCAGCTTTGCTTGTTTCAGGAGAGTATGTGTGAAAACATAAGTTTTCTGTAGCCAACTTCCAAAAAATGTGATAAATGCTTAAATAAACAGCCTTCCCCAGGTGAGACTTCTGTTTCCTTTTCTGGAGACAGACGTTTGGAGGAAGCTTCACAGAGCTTGCTCATTTGCCTGTGGACACCATGCCACCGTGTGTACCAAGCTGCCAATGGGGGTGGCACCCCCTTTTTATGAGATTTGAGTCCATTGGATTCATGGTAGATGGAGTGGACTGTTATCACAACTGAGTCCATATCTCTTCCCCAGAAAGATAAGTAAAATAAGCGGTAATCTTAACAAATAACAAGTGCATGATTGGAAGGTTTCATTTTGAGCCCCTATGTTATGCAGTGTACCTTTGCTTGCTTATATCGTGCACTAGAAATAGTTCAGTAGTTTCAGTGAGGGACATTGGTCTTCAGACCTCATGAGGTCCCATCCTCTGGATACAGGTGTGTGTCATGGTGGTGGCTATGATATTGTGGGTTGAGTGGTCATCCAGAGATTGAGTAGGAATTCAGGATAAGCACTACTCAGAGCAGTCCTCACTAGAGTTTAAGGACCCCTTTCTCAAATGTTTTTTCCAGTTAAACTGAATATTGGCTGAATTTGGATATGTGAGTTTCACTGACTGAGAAACTTCAGTCAGTTCAATGAACTAATCACCCACATCAGCAGCCTTGTTTCATTTTCTTTCTTTCTTTCTTTCTTTCTTTCTTTCTTTCTTTCTTTCTTTCTTTCTTTCTTTCTTTCTTTCTTTCTTTCTTTCTTTCTTTCTTTCTTTCT
>NW_022111370.1:1056001-1072348 GCF_000313985.2 Echinops telfairi | reverse complement strand
CCATGCAGCCTACTTCATGAACATCACCCATGGGCGCCCCGTTAGAGGAGAGTAGTAATTTGACATACATGAGATCTGCTGTGCGTCAAAGTGGACTCTATAGAAACTATATTTTTGCTTGTGTTTTTCTTCCCATTGGGCTTGGGGTGGGGAGGGAGGTGGGAGAAGAGGAGCAAAAAGAGAGGGAAGCAGGAGGCAGGAAGGAAACGGCAGCCTAGGATATTTATGGGGCCGTTGCTTTGGAGGAACAACCGTCACCTTTTCACAAAAGTGAGGTAAAGTGTTATTTGCTCCATTTTATAAAGGAGAAATGTGGACTTCTGAAAATATAAGTAGCCCAGTCAAGACTTACATTTTAAACAGTGAAGACCAATGCAAATAAAAAAGCCATGGCACCAGATATTGCTTATCTTATAAACTATCAGTGCTTTGCAAGTCACTGAGAAGGAGTGAGCAGGGAAGATCAAGAAGCAGTTAGAGCAGCGGTTCTCAATCTGTGGGTTCAGACCCCTTTGGGGGTCAAATGACCCTTTCACAGGGGTCACGTAAGACCATTGGAAAACACATATGTCCAGGTCTTAGGAACTGACTCACTGCTCCTCTATCCATTTCCAGGCGGTTCCACCCACATGCAGATACACCCATGTATGAGTACCCAGTGTGAAGACTGTTACCCATGCTATATCATGCTTCAAGATAAAATTTCATTTATTTGTAATCAGAAATAAATATTTCATAATATATAATTTACAAATTGTTTTTGTTATTCATCACTATGCTCAAATTATGTTCAAGTTGTAGCAATGAAAATACATCCTGCCTATCAGATATTTACATTAGGATTCATAACAGTAGCAAAATTATAGTGAAGAAGTAGTACGAACATAATGTTATGGCTGGGGGTCACCACCACATGAGTTGCTGTATGAAAGGAGTCCTTAAAGGTATTCCCAAATGCAGAACCTTTGGAATGTCTAGCCTTGGACATTTTATGCAAATCTCACACTATACTATAAGGTTGCTGTGAGTTAGAATTCCCTTAATCCCATTGGGAGCTTTTTGTTTGTCGTATTTTTTTTTCATTGGTTTGTTTTTAATTTGCACAGATGCCACAAAATTCCCCACAGCAAAAGCCATGGGCCCTCTTAGACAATATCCTGTTGTTGTTACTGTTGTTGGGAAGACCCTCCCCCCTCAAGGTCATCATTTCTTTACATCCAAAGGGAGCCAGGAGCCATGGTCGTGAATCACGTCCAGAGTAATGTCGATGGGGACCCTGTGTACTTCCTTCACCCCTTTACCTTCCATGGAACCTGGAAGACACTGAGGCCCTAGGAGGTGGTAGAGAAAGCAGATAACTAGAACCTTCGAATTCTGAACCCTGTGAGAGAAAATTTTTAGTCAACCAAGAAACTACGCACAAAGTAGTAGCTATAGGAGTGATGATAACAATTATTCTTTGTGAATTTGTGGGAGTTTCTTCTGATGTTGTTCTGATGAGGTGACGTCCACTGAGTTCCAACCCAGAGCAATCCTAGGGACAACCGGCCCAGACACGTGCTGGGCCAGCACGTCTCACAATTGCTATATTTGATTTCTCATTGTACTAACTAGTCATATCCTAATTAGTGCCTTTCATTTCTTCCTATAGATGATAAGTTTAGTGAGAGAAGTTTCCATGTTTGAGGAAATATATATTATAAAGTTTCATATACTGGGTTACAGAGTTGGAGGAACTTTCTGTTTATTTCTCCATAATTAATAACTGTGAAAAAGGCATAATTTGAAATACAATTAGAAATATTGCTCAAGTCAGGCTATTGATTCAGTTATAGCTGGATCCTACCATACATGGCTCTTCCATTCCTTGCTGTGTGAGTACAGGCAGGTAGTTGGTTAAAAATGCTGATACCCCATGACAACAATAAAATAGGAGTGGAATTAGGATCTGCAAAGCTTAGTTTAGTCCACGCCTCACAAGTATCCTGAGTAGCTGGCGGCAGATGTCCACAGATACTTGTACCTCCTTCCTAAGGAAAAATTAGACTTTGCTTTCTTACTCTCAGCAAGTTTTGCCAGGGGCCTCACTATGGCCAAGGAAACTGAACTGGGAGGGCTTTCTTAGTGGAAAATTTAAATTTGATCTCTTTTCTTTCTGACATGGTAACTGCCAAATTTTTACTGAGAAATGACTCTTTCTTCTGATCTCAAAATGAAGATATCATGCAAGAAACCACCATTGCCCCATGATGGATAATACCTTTGGGCTTTGCGAGGCATGGCTCTTTCAGGGTCATTTGTGACTGCAGCAAACTCCACTCTGTGCTGAGAGATACACATCGAGCTCAGGGTCTTACAGGGTATAGGAAAATATTTTACATCACCTATCTCTTCACCTAGAACTAGAAAAACGAGTCTTTCCTCCTTGCCTCCTGTGAGTTGCTACTGATAAAAGGCAATGTAGGCTATGTCTGATCCACTTCCAGGGGATGATGTAAATTTTAAAGACAATTCAACACTTTTCTGATGGTTACTATAAACAAAACTAAATAAATAAAAGCCTGAAAATAAGATCTGATTTCCATGCTGTCTTTTAGGGGTTCAGATTTAAGCAGAAGAAATTGGGACTTTGCAGAAAATCCATTTATATCATTCTATTCGGGGAGATAATTTTAGTGGGCCTCAAACAAAAGCTTGGAGAGGAACTCCTTTAGAGTGAAGTCAAGTCAGAATTTGCAGAAGTTATGTGGTGGTAGCAGGGAAGCAAAGAACACTTGGGATTTATAATACGACTGTGAAGTCAGAGCTTGATAAAGAATTGACAGCTGTGTAGAATCATGTTAGCTCTCTCAAATAAATGGCAGGCCTTTATTTTATTTGGGGGGGGGGGTGTTAATCATCTTCACTCATGAATTTTCTTTGTTGGACATATTTAACCAACTGTCTGCTTCAGAACAGTCAAGAAGAAAACAAATGAGTACCATGGAGAATTGTGTCCATCAATCACTTCAACTTTGCAAAGTTGTTAACGAACTATCAAAGCATACTGAGCGATTTACTGCTCCACAGTTGTATTACCCTGGAGTCTGCAGGTGGAAAAGGTAATATTTGTATGCTGGTGTTACTGTCATCATAGTGAAACATCGAAGACAGTTGTATGACATCTGACGTCTGAGGACAATGCAAGCCACAGTGTATGCTTTTTTGCCTCTGTTTTCAGTTGTGACGTAATTGGAGGTGGGGGCAGGGGTGAGAGGGAGTTACACTTCAGATCATCATTTTTGTATGCCACAACTTAAGCTTATGAAACATTATAGTTGTGAAGTCTTGTGTCAACTTGGTTAGACCAAGCTCCTTAGTCGTGCAGAAATAATTCCCCGTGATGGGATCAAACACAATGTCATCTACATCATGATGGGATCTGCTGTGGGCAAACGAGGGTTCCAGGGAGATTGGGGTTGAGTGTAACACTCTCAATCAAGGCATAGTCCTGATGCACCTCGAAGGACATTTCCTTGGGGGTGTGACCAACTCCTACTTAAGCAGGCCCTAGGGGAAGCCTTGTCACTTCTTGCTGATTTGAATCCTGTATCTGGTTCCTTATGGCCTACCATCCCTGGGAGCCATCAGAGCCTGTCATCACACCTGCCAGCCATGGATGCATCAGCCTCTGAATCCAACAGCCGTCATCTTTCCTCTTTGTCTTCCTGATGCCCTACTGCCTGATTCTGCTTTTTGTTCCACCAGCCCGGCCGTTATGAGAGTCAGGAAAAGCTTCCCGCTTAACATCAGACCCAGAGACTTGAACTGGGCTTGCCCTTTACTACCTCTGTTTGAGACAGCTCCTTGAGATACTTTTCTTGCTTTATATGCAGATAAATGTCATTGATTTGATTCCACCTAACACATCAAACTTCCCAATAGCTTTCTCTGTCCTTTTATTCCACCTTCTTCCTTTTGTAGGATATCATATCACCCATCTATGAGTTTAATTACATTAGTCATTCTTTAAAAACGAAAGCGCTACTTATGAAATATAAGTTATGGAAGTCTCCCCACCTCCCAGGCCAGACTTCCCAAGGTTCAATCAAGAGAAGCCCTTTGCCCCGTAGTAGCTCTATTACAGTGATGCCTTTGAGCAGAGGCTGCACAGCGTCAGGCTAGGGTGAGGGAGAGGGAAGGGTAAAGAAGCAGGGGAGCCGTTTTGTGAGGAGGAAGCAAGCAAATACAACATTTTAAAAAGTCCTGTATTTTCTGTCTTCTTTATATTTTCAACAGTTTCTCTATCATGGTGTTTCTTTTCATATATTCTTATTATAAGTTTAACATAACTGGAGTTCCTCTTACTCAAAAACACACTCTCATGGGATCCGTTCCAAGTCATAGCACCCCTTCCTGGACAGGCTTGAACTGTCCCTGTGGGTTTCCAAGCCTGTAAATAGCTGAGGGAGCAGAAAGCCTCTTCTTTCACTGCTGGAGCAGCTGGTAGGTTCAAACCACTGTCCTTGAAGTTAGCAACTCACTGAGTAACCATTACACCACCAGCACTCCACTAGAGTTCCTAAATGGTGCAAATAGTAACCATACTCGTGTGCTAGATAAAATAGTTTAAATTAAAGTGCACTCAAAGGCACCTTTGAAGAAAGGTCTAGTTGAAGAAGATCGGTGGTGGAAAGTTTTAATTTGTCACAAGTTAGCCGTGCCTGATGAAATAGGCAGACAGACCAGGAAGCAGGGAAGCAGGAAGACCAATGCTGACGGATGCAAAGGCTAATGAACCTAAGGCTCGTAGGCCTGAGAGTAGACTCTGCCGGCCCTCAAGGTTGAAGGGCAACTGATTTTATAAGAAACCATGTTACTCTCTTGCCTCTAAAATATCACTGGAGAGTACTCTTTGGTAAATGAACAATTCTCTATTTTTATATAAACATGAATTTAAATTTGCTAGGATGTTTACACATCAGAGATTCACTTTACCCCAACCTGAGTTATAGTCTGATGGATACATATACCTTGATATTTCAGAAGAAACTAAAACATAGAGAAGACAGGAGTGACAGTGAACTCATGCTGCCACATTGACAGTGGTTCACCACATCATGAATGTCATTACATACTTTTGGGGTCAATACCAAAGGCTTGATAAAGACTTGCAGAATTCTACTAGCTGAATATCTCAGTGAAAGTCAAGTTAAGAATGAAAATGCTTACATTAAAAACTATTTTCAGTAGGATGATCAATAGGCCACCCCAAATGACCCATGGCACAACCTCTGGGAACTATAAATGTTTCCTTATATTGAAATAACAAGCCCTGGAAGAGCAGATTATATATTGGCCTACCCTGGTGGCATAGCGGTTACATGTTGGGTTGCCACACGGTCCACAGTTCAAAACCACCACCCACACTTCAGGAGAAAGACAGGACTTCTACTGTCTTCAATAGTTACTGTAATGTTAACATGGTGGTATTATTGAACGGGCTTTAGACTGCTGTCTGCAAGGTAGCACCCAGCTTCAAGCACACCAGCCTCTCCATGGGAGAAAAGTACAGCTGTCTGCTCCCATAAAGATTTACAAAGTTTCAAAAATCATGAATAAGATCACTATGCCTTAGAATTGACTCCATAACAGTGTGGCTGTTATGTTGTAATATTAATAGCCTTATATGAAACTTACAGGGTTTATAAAGCTTATGTACTTGTTGTTTTCACTTGAATAAGTTCATTTCACAGCGTAGAACTGAGTATCCTCAGTTCTATGTTCTCCTTGGACACATTTTTCAGCTACAACCCTTCCCAGTGGGGCCATGTTCACCAGGAGCTGTTGCAGGTGCGCAGAGTGTAACAACCTGAGCTGCACTCAGGCCTTGACCTCCAGGGCTGTTCTAGTGACGTGATTTTCTCCCTTGAAAAATGATTTCAATTGAACTTTAAAAATCAGTGCTATAGATTGAATCCGTTGTACCAATATAATTATTTCTGATTTTTATGTGCTGTCAAGTTGATTCTGGCTCATGGTGACCCTATAGCACAGAGTAAAACTTCTCCTTTTTATAGGCTTAGCAACTCTGGACCAGAGTATCAGGCCTTTTCTACTCCATCCTAAAGGAGCACACAAGAGTCCAAATCAATGGATGACAGTGAGCTGTTTTTACTTTTTCCTCCCGTCGAGCTGCTGGGGGATTGGAACTCCTGACTTTCTAGTTAGCGGCTAAGTGCTGAGTCATTGCACTACCGAGGTTTTAATGACTTAGAACCCACAGACTATGTGACCTTATTCCTAAAGCCAATTAGTCTTCACTTTGTCTATTATTCAGAGTTTTTTATGAATAATTATTTTTAATAATTTTTTGTAGCTTGCCAGGGCCACTTTACACTGCCACGCCATGTCATTCATCAAGACTGTGCCTGGGATCCTTGCTTCAACATAAACATTGATAAACTTGTGTGATAGCCTTCCTTCCAGGAACTGATGAAGATGTCAAACCCAGAAACCAAAATAGAGTCCCATTGACTCCCAGCAATTTGTCTTGGGTTCTGGAGGTAAAATTCCCCACTCTTCGATGAGAGAATTCCATTTAATGATCTACCAGGTGTCACTGCGTCCACAGCACCATGGATAAAGCCAGGCCATGGGGGCAAAGTCAGAAGCTTTTCGGTGACCAAGGTGACTGCCCTGTGCTTTCCTGGACACTCTGCATCTATTCATTTACCACAGAGAGAAACAAGGTTCCCTGTTTGAGCAGCATGTTACTTCTCATGATGCTCTCTCAAAAAGATTTTAAATGGACAATATCCTTAATACCCCATGAGTGTGCTAGGTATAGACGTTTCGTGAACAGATCCCAGTGCACCTGCCTCAAATTGAAGTGTTACCCTAATGTCAGACTACCGATGGAGTGTTTTAGCCTAAGGAATGCAAAGCAGGATGCATTTTCCTGTAGGATTGCTGAAATCTGCATCCACATTTATCTTCTAGGTTTTTCCTTTATGAAATTTGTTAAGCACTAAGCCAACTAATTGTTAAGCAAGTTCCAGTACCACATGCTTGGTCTTCAGTATCTCTAGGCCTGTCACATCGACCACCCACGCATCCTTCCTCCTTTCTCATTATTCCATTCTATGCATCGGACAACAAAACAAAGTAATACTATTTGCTTATTATTTGCTTATTTTCAGGCAATTTAACTTTTTTTCTATTTTTTCTTTCATCTTTCTTTGATAGCTCTTCCCCCTTTCTTGGCCCTCTTTCAATTTCCATTTCTGAACCTTTTCAAATTGACTTTGAAGATCTGGACTTAAGGTCTTGTTTGTTTTGCTTTGATTTTTCATTCCTATCGATATCCCCTTTTTCTTTTGTTTTGTTTTTATACAAGAATTAATTGCCTTCTATGCAGAAAACTGATTGCTAAAACCCACTGAGATGCTCCTCAGATGAGAGCTCTGGTGGTCTTCCTCCAAGGGATCAGGGTCACAAACACCCTCGGGATGGCATTTCCCCTGCAATGTACGGGGGTGGGGGTGGGCGTGGGCGGAGGTGATTTAGGTTTGACCCAAATGAAACTGGAGGTTCACTCTTTCAGGGAACACTTGTCTTCATCCAGATTGTATGTCTTCATCCCACCAACTACTTGAGTCTTCTAAGGTTAAAGGGTCTTCTTCCTGATCTCAGGTCTGGCACATGTCATTTTGACTTACACCTAAATGATAACCTATCCAACTACTTCCTGCTTGCTTCTCCATGAGTGCACAGGGCAATTAAACTAGTTTTTGACTTCTGAAAATAGCAAGTTACAAAACAAACCAAAACAGAACTCACTGCTATTGAGTTGATGCCAACTGACCCTGTAGGTTTCCGAGACTGTAACTCTTTATGGGAGTAGATTGGTTAGCCTGTCTCCTGAAGAGCGGCTAGTGGTTTCCAACGGCTGACCTTGCAGTTAACAGCCCAATATATAACCTGTATACCACCAGGAGTCCGCTGATTACACACAGAGGAATGCATATGCAAGAGGAAGAAGAACAATGCCATATGTAGAATCATGGAAAACTCAAGTCTACCAGTAAGGAAGGCGTCTACCAGGTCAAGTACCTGGTTTGGACTTTTGAGCTCCAGGTCTGTAAGAAAATAAGCAGATGTCCCTTAAAGACATACACTCTGGTATTTCTGTTAGACATCAGAAAACAAAGACACGTCCCCACCTTAAGTAACAGAAGCAAGAATGTAAAAGCCACTCAACCATTGAATGATAAAGGAGCCAAGACGAAAGAAAATCTGGTTCAGGACAGTCTCCACGTAGTCCTTCTGAAAATTCCCTTTGGAAAGCATTCCCTGTTGCCTTTCACAGGTGAACCAGGCATGGAGGTGGAATTTTCTGGCTATGTTTTCCCTCCCTGTGGCCTAGGGATGACCGCTCCAAGGTCTCCAAGAGACCCAGCTTCTCGCTTTCCATGGCTGTGGCTCAAGTAGCTGACTATCCCGGGACAGGCATACAAATCATTGTGACTGGGCTGCATCGACGTTACTTACTTCAAATTTGCCCCAATGCTGTTTCATCCCTTCCAAAATGTTTCTGGGCATGACCTATCCGTAGCTACTCTATTTTTGCAGTGAATTATTCAGTGCCTCTGGCAATGCTGCGGGTGGGAGCTGCAGGCACTTCAGAGGTTTAGGAGTGTGCTCTGGGCTTGGATTGGGACACCGAGTTAATAATTCCACGACTCAAAAGCAACTTCGAAGATAAAAGCTGAATTTATAAATACAGAGATGCTCTGAACATGGAAGATAAGAAGTAAGTAATGTATTTTAGATGGTTTCCATGTTTTATCTCCCGGTCCCCCAAGATCAAAGGAATTGGAAGCATTCATCTCTAGCTCCATCGGTGGAACTGTGGGTTTTGGACATAACTGTATGCAAGCTCTACTCTGCCTAATATATTGACTGAGCACAAGAAATGTTAAGGGCAAACAGAGTTTCTTTCCCCTTTCTCAAAAATGACTAGGCAAAGAAAAATGGTTCTCAAGTGTGACAGTCAAACTCATTCTAAATGTTCATTTGAAATTTTGTCTTCTCCCAAACAGGCCAGTTTCTATCCATGTTTTTTGTGGTTAATTTTTAACAGCTTTATGGGCATATCATTTACACATCAATCATACAATTCAATGGGTCCATCACATCACAATTACATTTACAACATTTTCTTCACTTTGTTTTCATCGTTATTAACTCCCCATTTTCCCACAACCTCCCCTGACATATTAACAAGGCACCATTGATCCACTGACTGGCCATCTGCATGTAGTTATTCAGGATTTCGTATACAGAAAAAAATTACAAAAAAACTGACAATAGCAAAGTAAAACAGATAACAACCTCAATCGGAAAGAAAGCAGAAAATGAAAACACATTGAAAACTATAACAAATTTAAAATGGATCAAAAGGGACATCAAATTTTCTTAATTTAAAAATGGATAGATATATACACATAGATATAAAGCAGTTATCACATATATTATACTTGGTTTCACTTATAAATAACATTTTACATTAGTTTAGTACAATCATTACAATATTTATTCATACTATTAATTAAAATCCCTATTTCATTCAGATTCCCTTATTCCCTACAGTTCCTTTATATAGAATTGTCAATCCATGACTTACATGGGTGGACCATTTGATAGTCCATCCACCTCACATCTTCTCAGGCTCCTCTTGGTTGTACCAGGTGCGTAGACATTGTTTTGATTGACCCTGACAGCTTTGAGGTAAAGTAATCAAGTATTTTAGAGCATGTACATCAGTTGAATTTTTACAGATATTTTTCTTGCAAAGATTTCAGCGATAGATGTTTTTGTCAGGAAGATCGCAGAGGTAAAAGTGTTGTTTTTACCACATGATTTCCAGGGGACACACTATTGAAACAGTGGACTATGGTTGATAGTAATTTGCTCACCTGCTAAGTTGCTGTGGGTGACTTCTCTCCACTGTAAAATAACTCTTGTCCCTCCTATTTCACCCTCCACCCTTTCGAAAGAAGTCCCTTTGCACAAGCCACACTTAAGGTGTGGGGATTTATGTCCCTACTCCTTATGGGTAAATAGGTTAAAAAGAAATAAATTTAGGGTTAGTTTGCATGAGATATGTATCTACCCTTTCCAATTTACTTTTTGATCACACATTTTGTGGTTAGTCATATTATTTTAGCTTTAGCTAATAGGAGCTCTTTCAGTTGGCTCCTGTATCCCTTTGACATATATTATCCTTTATGCAACAAATGTACAAGTGTGCTTGACACAATGGCTGTATGTATGGACTGTGATAAGAGCTGTACAAGCCCCCAATAAAATATTCCTTTATAATCCCCCATCATTATAGTAAAGGAGCTGTAGTAGGATAGTGGTTACACATTGAACTACTAACCACAAGGTCAGCAGTTCAAAACCACTAGCCACTCCTTGGCAGAGAGATGGGGCTCTCTACTATCGTACAGAGGTACAGTCTCAGAAACCCACAGGGGCAGTGCTACTCTGCACTATAGGGTTACTTTGAGTTGGCACTGACTTAGTGGTAGTGAGAGGCTTGTGATTTCATTTTAGCTCTTTTGTGAGCACTTTCTTACTTATTGGAATTGCCCAACTTTCCAGGTTCCTATTGTATAGGTCCTCTGCAGTCCTAGGATTAACTATTTAAGGATCCCTGCTATGAGAAACCAAAATTTTGGGGCCAATTCCACTAGTTGCTACTGGGGTTTCTTTGCTCCTAGGCTTTCTCAGTTGACAGAGGAAATGCATGTCTCTACATTAACCTATGCATAACACATAAATACATTTTCACACAATAATACTTACACATACAGCTATTTATGTCTACAATTAGCCAAACAGGAAGTCATCCTGGTGTCTCTGATACTAATTCTTTACCACAGGTATCACACTAGCCTCTACTTGTGTATGGTGTCAAAGTGGCATTGGGCTGGTAACTGCAAGGTCAAAAGTTTGAAATCACTAGCTGCTCCTTAGGATAAACAGGAGGTTTTTTACTCCCATAAAGAGTTACAATCTTGGAAACCTACACGGGAAGTTCTGTTCTGTCCTATAGGGTTGTTTTTTGCCAGAATAGATGCAGTGTAAGAGAGTTTAAATTTTAATCTTCTACATCAAGAGTGTACTCTTAGATTCCACCACTAACGATGAACTTATTAAATTGTTAAATTCTACTATGGATGTGTAGCAATCTCAGAATTGTAGCCCTGTGGAAAACAACCCAGTAATTTCATTTCTAATGTTTGATTTCCTCGAAACAGGAAAATATTGTGTAGGAAAAAAGAGATATAAATTCAAATCATGTTATATGAAGCAAAATGAAAGGAAATGGCAAAGAAGCTACATATCAAAGTAGGTACAGATCCATAAAACCTGAAAGAAAGTACTGATATTAAAGCTGTCTAGGTTAGGTAAACTTTGATAGTGATGTAAAACAAACACAACCACACATCAAACAAGAATCAGAGCATACAGCAGGTACATAAGGATTGGCAGTGAGCAAATGAAGCCCAGCCAGGAGAACCCAGATTCTAGAAAGCAGATAAAAGTTAGATCTTTAACAAAGTTACCTATTTGTGCTAACTTTACATTTGAATTTTCTTTTGTCCTTCCTCGCCACCCTAGGCTGTTTTATTATTCTAATTTATATTTTATCACCTTGATCTAGTAATTTTACTGAGCAAGGTATATAAATAATTAATGTAGCAAAATAAGATAAATTGAAGGAACAATCTATTGATTCCCAAATCAATGTAGTTTAAAGTCTTGAACTCTAGCTTGTCAAAAATAAGAATGAGTGGACGAGAAAGAGGATAGATGTGTTAGGTGTGCCAGTAAGATTAGTTATGCATCTCTGTCTCACAATCAAGCATAGGCCTTATTCACTTACCAACTAAGTGACCAACCAAAGAGCAACTCTTCCCACAAGCAAATGCACACCAAAACCTACCTGGGAAGTGCACAACCAGGAAGGGAGCAAGAGATAATATTGGCTTCTAATCTGCTGGTCCAGTGGCTAAGTGGTGGGGTGCTAATGAAAAAATCAACCATGTGAATCTGCTAGCTGCTCCATCAAAAAGAACATTCTGCTTCTCTCAAGACTTATCACCTTGGCAATCTGTGTGAGTCTGGGTGCTTTAGAGAAACAAACCCACAGAAACTCATGTATAAGAGAGAGTTTTATATAAAGGGTAAGTGCACATCAAGAAAACATCCCAACCCAGTGCTGCCCAAGCCCACAAGTCCAACCTTAGCCCATATGTCCAACATCAATCCACAAAGTCCTCCTTCATCTCACAAAACACACACTATGATGCCAACTGCAGGAGGAAAGTTGAATCAGTGAATGTGCAAGCAGCCCAGTGCTGGCAGGGGTCTCCACACGGCTACTCTAGCACCCAGGGCTACATCAGGGTAGGTCCATGTGGCTTCTCCCCAGGGATGTCTTGCAAGAAATGAGCCTTGCAAGCTGAAGCAGGGAACTGGCTAAGGCAGCTGCACCCTGGTCCAACCATCACAAAGCAAGAGATCTGAGAACTCAAAAGGTGAGGCTCACTGAGCCATTTATATCTCTGCCCTTCAATTAACCCCACCTGTGTTAATTAGCCAGGTTGGCAAAAGAAACTAGCTCACACTCCTATGGGTAAGTTCCACTCTGTCCTATAGGCTTCCTATGCATTGGAATTTTTTTATGTCACTTGAATAAAATAGTGAGTGTCATTTTTGTCTCCCCAGCATTTCTATTTGTCTGACCACGGCTGCTCCTCTGTCCTATCATAACATTCCATACATGCTTGGAGCCAACCAAAGGGGGAGTTTCATCTTCAAAAAAAGTAAACAGGCATTTTGGACAACACATTCTTGGTAAAGGAACCTGGACAACATTCACCATTCACGGGAGGGAAGGTCCTCCTCACTGCATTATAAGAATGGACAGCCTGATAGCAACTGTTACAGACATGAAATAGGATGGGACATGTTAAGAAACTGTTTAAGTGATTTTCTTAAAGAGACGTACGTCCTCCACGACCAGAGGTCTTGAATGGCCTCCTGGTCAGTTATTCGGAAGCAGTTCTTCACATAACTGGTGATCCTGGCTTCCTCTTTAGGAACCACCCTTTACTACATTTGCTTAGTTTTGCTTTAATGTCTTTTACAGAACGAGGTCCTTTCTGTGTTTGGGGAGATTGTTTCCAGTTTTTTGAAGGATGTGAGTGTTGTTGGTTTTGAGTCATTTCTATTCTGGTTTGATGTTGTGCATGTTGGCCGTGGGATCCCATGTAGATCTCTCCATGGCAGTTATTTCTCCACTCTCGTCATCCTCATCAAATTGTCCTCATCATCTTCGGCAGCAGCAAGGTTTACTTTTCCCCGTGGAACCTTGTTACCACTTGTGGGGATCGACGTACGGGTTTCACATCCTCCTCTTCATCATCTGACTCTGCAGTTCCCTCCACAGCTACTAGCTGCTGTCCACCACTACGCACAGGCCCTGAGCCACACTTCCAGCAGAAGACCCCTGGTGGTGCTATTTCAAAGCCCCCAAGGGACACTGTTGGCTGTAGAGACATTTTCAGTTTCCAGGGTTACTCGCATGGAGCTGCCTTCATCATCCACTACCCCAGCTCCAACAGTGTGCAATTCACCCTTTGCACCAACACGTGAACTGACCATTCTGAAAGATAAGTGGTGCTCATTTTCACCACTATCCATCTTAAAATGATCATCTTTGTGGGTCTTTAGTCCACAAACGAAAATATAGTTTTGAGGCTTCAGGCGGTTCATGTCCATTTCCCTCAAATTTTCCATGGGGTGGGGGCACGCAGAATACAGCAGCTCAGGATGGAATCACACCAGGGTGGACTTTTTTTAACTTCAAAAAAAATCACTCTTCTCCTTGGGAAGTAAATTAGTTACAAAGCTACTCACTATAAGGAGTTTAAAAATCCCTTCATTAAAATCCCTTCTTCACAGATCATTAAAGGTCTTAAAAATAGAAGATAAGCCATCATGGTGATTAAAAACCAATGGGACTGTACGAAGCATAAGCAATATATTTTAACGTTCCAGTCAGTTACTATTGTTGTTGGGTGTGTTCACACTGGATCTGACCCATAGCAACCCAACGCACAACGAAGGAAATACTACCCAGTCCTGCCTCATCCAGACAATGGTTTTATGGGAGCCCTTTGCGGCAGCCACTGTGTCATTCCACCTTGTCAGGAAGGGTCCTTTTCTGAGCTGCCCTTTTCCTTTATCAAGCATGATGTCCTTTTCCAGGCTCTGGTGTCCCCTGAGAACATGCCCAAAGTATGTGACGTGTAGTCTCCCCATCCTTGCCTCCAGGAGCACTCTGGCTGTTCTTCTTCCAAGACAAATTAGTGGGTTCTTTTGGCAGTCCATGAAACGTTAATATTCTCTGCCAGCACCATACTTCAAATGCGTACACTCTTCCTCAGTCTTCCTCGGTCAATGTCCAGCTTCACAAGTGTGTGCAGGTGATTTAAACCCATGGCTCGGGTCAAGCCCACCTTAGGCCTCGAAGTAATATCTTTGTTAAGTTCATCATAGTGGGGGTACAAAGTCCCCAAGGACATACTTCTCCTTTCGTCCACATAGAAAATTCTTCAGGTTATAGCCAACTGGAAAATAATTAAGTGTGCTTTTAAATATTTAGAATAAGTGGGAAGAATTGTGTAGAAAAATTTGTAGATGAAAAGATAAAATCTTTTTTTATCTTTGAGTACATGGAGAAATTCCACTTGGAAGCGTGCAGTGTGATGGAGTAAATTCATTTTCAGAAAGCTTAATAAAACTAATAATTTTGCAGTCATTTTGAAATAGAACATTATAATCCAGAGACACTTTGATTTCATAGTTCATAAAAATAGCCATTGTTGGAAAAGTTGATTTATATCCTAAGCAATATATTAGACAGCTTTTATTACAATTACACCCAGGCATAAACATACAGACATACCCAAAAGATAATGAATATTTACAATGCAGGTTTAATTCCTGAGAGAATTACAGACAATACATCCTGGGTGGAATGTACAATTTCCTATAATTTATTTGAGGTAATCTGAAATCCACATATGAAGGCAATAATAATTAAATTCCTTTCAAAATCCAGGCTATAGGGAGCAAATAAAAACCTACAGCAACCAACTAATGCAATCAACGGCAGGACAGTAAACATTTCACCTCGATATTACTTAGGATTTTAAAATGTTCCTATCTTTGCATTCATCTTAGAAATATATGCTTTCCTAAAACCATCATCAAACGCTCTCAAAATCATCACTGGCTTATAGTGAAGCTCTGGAGGCTGTAAGTCTTTATGGGAGTACAAAGCTCCGTCTTTCTCCCAAGGAGCGGCTGGTGATTTCAAAGTGCTGTGCTCATGGTTAGCCACTGTGCTACCCAGGCTCCTTTCAAACCGTCACGGGCACCGCGAAAATATTGTGTCACTTCACTTTTAATTATCATCCCTCTCAAGTGTGCCAGATAGAAGGTAGAGCACTGGCTTGGAGTCAACGAGCCTGGATTTGAGATTTGGAAACAGATTCCTCAGGGTTTTGTGGTTGTTGGGGTCTTTTGAGTCAGAGTCTCCAGCTGTCACACGAGGGAACTGCCCCAGAAGGTTTTCTCGGCTGTAAACTGGAGCAGATTGCCAGGTCTTCCCCCCAGGGAGCTGCTAGGGACATTTGAACTGCTAACATTTGGGGGAGCAGCCATGTGCTTAGCTGTTGTACATGAAAACTCCCTCTCACTCAGTGAATGTTATATAAATGAGTCAACGTTCATTATGTGTACTGGGGCTTAGGTTGCTTACTTCTTCATAGGAAGCTGGGGTCCAATAACCTGTCACCCTAAAAAAAGAAAACAAAAAACCCCAAACTTTGTTTTCTACCTGTCCCCACTCAAAATTTTAATGTCTCAATATAGACTGCCTGCATGTCATGTCCTTAGAAATTGCACCCGGTATGTGTTGGCCTTAGAAAAGATAACCCATGATTATCAGGACTTGGTGGTGTAGTGCTTATGCTTTGGGCTGCAACCCTGAAAGGTCCAAAGTTTGAAACTACCAGCCTTTCCCTGGACGAAAGACATGGCTTTCTACGCCCATAAACAGTTGCTGCTTTAGAAACACTCGGGGTCAGTTCTGCCCTTTCCTAAAGGGTTGCTATGAGTCAGCATCAACTTGATGTCAGTGGGGTTTCATCTATCTATCTATCTATCTATCTATCATCTATATCTATCTATCTATCTATCTATCTATCTATCTCTATCTAT
>NW_022111370.1:1051838-1054338 GCF_000313985.2 Echinops telfairi | reverse complement strand
GTGGAAGTGATGGTTACATCTTTCTCCTACAGAGCAGCCGGTGGTTTGAGTAGCCAGCCGTTAGCTAGTAGCTAAGTGTCTTAACCATTAGCAACCAGAGCTTTTTGTCAATGATTAACTGAATGAAAAAGGAAAAAAAAACAGCCACCACTAAATTAGAGTCTAGTCTAACTCTTGTAGTCTAGGAGAACTGTCCCAGAGAATTTCCAAGACCAAAGCTTCACTGAGTGCTCCTGAGCCCTGAACCACCGCACCTCTGGGGTTCCCTTCCTTACTCTTGCTGCTAGTGCCTGCGAGTTAGTTCCAGCTCAGACTGACTCTGCGTACAACAGAACAATGTCCAGACCAGCACATTCGCATGTTCTTCCTTGTGTTTGGGCCCATGGCTCTAGCTCCGGTCAATCCATTCTTCTGAGTGTCTTTTCTCTCTTTTTTGGTGACTCTACACCATAAATAAGAAACTCCAAACTCACTGTTGGTGAGTCAATGCAGTTTTATAGTGATGTTATCGTAAGCTCCACAGTAGCTTGTGCAGGGCTGCTACCTTGTGGTTAATAAGGATTTCCTCCAACTCCCCACATGGGCTTATTGGACCGTTGGCAACTTCCTCTTAAAGAACTGCTCTAGATTAGTTACTTCTTCCAGAAAACATAAAACAATTTCACTGTTCTAGGCTGAGTGAAGTAGGCAGCAAGCATAGGATTTAATGATAAAATGTAAACACTGAAAGGTACATACAAACACAAAGGTTTCCTCAGATTAGAAATTTTTACATGTATTGCTAAATAAAATCCTGCTTTAATTTATGGAAAGAAACAATAGAAAATGAAGTGTTAGTTTGTTGTTGTTATCATTTTAAGATCAAGCATTACAGTAATATTATACTTGTTAGTCATATGCAAAACAAAGGACTTCATCTAACAAGAATATTAGTCTTAAGATTCCAACTAAGAGCATTTCTAATTAAAAAATCACATCCGTGGGACATGAATTAAAAATGTTGCATGTGTAGGATTAGAAAATTATATCAGGACTGTCAAATGACTCTAATCAGGTCTTCTTTTGACAAATTCTCACAGTGAATAATAATCTATATTTTTTTCTTAACTTCCTCTTTTGAATTCCAGGATCCAATGTTTTGTTAATTGCTACCATAGAAAGTCTATATTTAAAGCATAAGAAAGGGAACAATAGCATAACATTTAGATACGTGCTTATCATCTTTAATCTGAACTTCTTGTAAATCAAGGTAATTTGAATTCTTTATATTGTTGCCACATCTCCTCATATTATTTTGCCTTTCCAATATTTCAGAGATCTATAAATTGGCTACACAAGATCTCTTGAAAGTATTCATAAGCAAAGATATCAACTTGAGGATATCAAGGTACACTTGACCCAAGTCATGGTATTTTCAAACATTTCATATTCGTGTGTAAGTAGGACAGTGAATGAAGAGTAAAAATGTCTTTGAATGATGGGGTTGGGGAAGAATATTGAATATACAGCTAGAATAATGAGGGGGAAAATCTGATTTGGAAGAAAGATGTCCAGAACAGTCCTTAGAAGCAATATTTCTCATCTTTGGACATCATGCTTGGGAAAGTAGAGGGTCTGCACGGAAGACTCAATACGATGCGTTGACACCGGCTTCCAATAAGGAGCTCAGACATTGCAACTATGATGAGGATGACACAGAACAAAGTTGGAACCAACTTCAACGACTCAGTCAATCATTGCTGTGTAAGTCAGTGAGCTATATTTAAGTATAAAAATATGTAGTTAGACAACTGCCTTAAACCAGCATCTATCTGTGTACTAACTGCAGAACCTAAGCTCCCTCTCACTCTGGCTCTCCGGATCATGTGCATGCTCCCACACGTGCACACATGGACGCACCTTGCCCTAACTTGAATAGATAACACATCAGAGAAACCAAAAACAGTATTTTTTCATGACTGCACACATAGGAAAAAAATTGTATAAATCACATTCAGAACAGGATAGAGTAGTAACTGAATCCTTACCTGTAATTTATATCCCTGGATTTATTTGAATGAAACTGGTCACATGCAGACACCGTCGTCCCATCCATATCTCTGATATCACCGATTTTCCTCTAAATGTGATATGTTAAATACTCCCAGAGCTGGTGGGGGCGGGGGAGGGGGGGATCAGGGAGGTAATATTCCATTCAAAGTCTTCAGCAATCCTGCCAGTCCTGGAGGGCAATGCCTTTCAGCCACAGATGGAGTTTAGAGCTCTGTTCTTCGATTTGGACTTACAGTGTGGAAATAGAAATGTGATTCTCAGGGAGAGGCAATCTATGGATAATGCTCTGTAGTTCTATTACCTGAGAACATCGAGATGAAATAACATCACCATAGCTATTAGTGCTGCCCAACATTTGCAGTGTCCTCCCTGTACTATATTCGGTCTAACTAGTCACTTTCTTAAAGCTTAAAAAGTAATGACTGTGTGCCTGTGTTTGTCTCTCTAT
>NW_022111370.1:1048347-1050139 GCF_000313985.2 Echinops telfairi | reverse complement strand
GTGGAGGACTTTGTGGACTGGTGTTGGGTTAATGGGTTAATGTTGGACTTGTGGGCTTGGGCAGCATTGGGTTGGGATGTTTTCGTGATGCACCTTTTCTTTGCATAAAACTCTCTTATACATGAGTCGCTGTGGATTTGTTTCTCCAAAGTACCTAGACTAATACAGGCACTTTACACAGCCCATTGTGCCTTAAGATAAATACGCAAATAAAGCTATACAACATGTCTCCATTATATATATGTAAACATATCATACTTCTCCATTATATATATGTATATATATCATACATCTCCATCACCTTTAAATATTAGGACTTTTATAACATCATTCATTATCTAATTTGAAACACATTATTCAGATAGCATCAAGTGTATTGAATAGGATTATCTATTTATTGGTCAATTGTAAACTGATGTGGCTACTAATTTCAAATCAGGTTTTATCTATCTATCTACCATCTATCTATCTACCCACCTTTTTTTTTTTTCAGAGACACTATTAAGTGGTTGGAATTTCTCTATAGAAATAGGGAAAATTGATTGTTGTTACTGTTTTCTCTTAAGGAAGAAAAGTGACTGATGGAGGCTTTACCACAATGTGCATGAGCAAGAAAGCTGGGAGATGGTTTAACTCGAATTCCTTAGAATGCTGAGGCCGGATAAAACGAGACTGGAAAGAGAGCACTAACTGAGCTGTGCTTTCAGCGTTATAACATCAGTGTCTGAGTATTTGTATCTGCTACGGGAAAAGGCATATTAGAAACAGCTTTAACTGTTTGAAAACATGGCTGGTAGTATTCACATCCAGCAGAGCCTGTACTCATCTGCACAAAAGATCTCATCTACTTCAGAAACGTTTTCAGGAAAGTTCAGTCCCGGGAGAAAGACATCATGTTTGGTGGAGAGTCAGCAAAAAAGAGGGAGCCCTTCCATGCGATGGACTGACCCAACGGCTGAAATAACAAGTTCAAAGCAAAACAATTGTGAGGGTGGTGCCGGACCTGGTAGTGTTTCTTTCTGTTGTACATGGGATCCCCAACTTGATGGCACCCAACAACAACAACGTACCAATAAGAGCCTGATGCGTTTCGCTCTAAATGGATGAGCATTCGAACTCCTCCATCTGCATGTCGTTCTTGGTTCTCTAGAGCTGCTGTAGTCAGAATGCACTAGCTGTCTGGTTTTAGAAAGGAAACTTTGTTTTCTCACTCTTTAAGAGATCTGCTGCCCAATGCTTTCCCCTTTGTCCACTCAGAATGAAGGACTTTGTCTCTTCTGAGCTTCTGCTCTGAGCCCATTGCTCATGGGACTTCGCTTCTCTCTTCCCCCACCTCCACCTCCCTGGCCAGTGTGTTTAATGTGTTTCATGCCTCAGAAGAGATTACCTCAAGACACTGCTGACACTCATTCTGCATGGGGCCCTAACCAAGACAAACTAGTCCCCACTGGGATTGTTACCACAGGTATAGAAGTTAGCCTGGACAACACATATTTGGGGAGATACAATCCATGACAGCAACACAGAGCAATTATTCAAAGCATTGTCATCCATAGGATTTCCTTTGATTTTCAGGAAGCCCACAGCATATTTCAAGTTTAGTGTGGTAGGTTTTTGAACTAGTTTTGTGAACTGTAGTTTCCTAGAATTTTTATTTTAACCCATGAGATCCATCTCATCACATGAAAAGATACTATTAAAGGAGGTGGAGGGGAGCTAGTTCAAGCCAAATTCAGAACTTTTCATCTCCCGCTAAAGTCCCATTCTCCTCCATTGATCGCTTGCCAGGCTG
>NW_022111370.1:1042630-1047955 GCF_000313985.2 Echinops telfairi | reverse complement strand
CATCATTTTACTTCTTTTGTTTTTCTTTTAATTTTTCATTATTTTAGCAGTCTTAATGGCACATACCATACATGTCATGCAATTCAGTAGTTCAATCACATCAAGGAGAACTGTACAATCATCATCACATCAATTCTAGAGGATCCCTATTGGCCCCCCACTCCCATGGTTAAATTGCCTTTATAATGAGTTGGTGCATTTAAACTACTAACCTTGAAGTTAGCTGCCCACCTTGCTACCTGCTTTGCCACCAAGGCTCCTGTTTTAATAGAGTCTCATAATTCTAGTTAATGCTTCAAACACAATGGCTAACTCGGAGTCAGCCTGCAAAATTGACCACATTGCTGATAAGAGATTGTGGTGGCCCAATGTTAAGTAGCCAGCTGCTAGGGAAACCACTAGCTGTTTGAACTCACCTTATAGCTCCCGGCGGGAAAACCCAGTGACTTGCTGCCAGAAAAACCACAGCCTGAAAAGCCTAGGACAGGTCCACGTTGTACGTGGGGTCACCGTGAGCGGAGACCCACCTGCACACAGGGTCACCATGAGCAGAAATCCACCTGCACACGGGGTCACGTGAGTGGAGATCCACCATGTGAGTTCAGAAAACCCTCCTGTAGAAACCCTACCTGCATGACTCGGGAGGGAGCTCCAGCCATGGCTTAAAGCCAGACTGGTATAGCCTCTCCTCATCCATGGGAAGTGAACTTCTGATATACATCTCTTTGTTTTGCACATATCCCTCTCACTGGTTGGTTTCTCTAGAAATCAAGCATACTATATGGTGATCCACTAAGACAGACTAGAGCTGCCTCTCTGGGTTTCTTGCTCTAAATCTTTATGGGAGCAAATAGCCTCAAATTTCTCCTGTGTAATGACTGGTGGATTTGAACAGCTGGCCTTGTGGCTAGCAGACATTTGTTATTTGACACTGGTACCAGGGCTCCTTGTAACAGAAGCCATTAAGAAAAAAGAAAGGGTGCTAAATTAATTTTAATGAATTTTATGTAACCTTCTCTAAATTCAGATATTATCATTTTAATATGTAATCAATGTAAAATTTTGAATGAGTAAAGTATGTTTCTTTAATAGCTGCTGATGCTCAAAGGTCTGTATGTGGAGCAACATCTCATTAAGTCTGAAATCGCATTCAGCAACATGTAATTTTTAGATTTGTCGCTGGGTGGTGCTGGAGCCAAACACTGCTCAAGGCATGAAGTGAAACCACTTTAAAAAGTAAGAGTCTATAGTCTTACCGTACCAGGGCCATCCGCTCTGCTGATTCCATCTTCCACAAGAGTGGTTGTGATGAAGTGAAAGAGCAGAGGCCATCATTCTGTTCTATGAATCTCACACTACTCAAACAAAACAAAGCCCTCCCAATGTTTGCTTTTTGTTTTTCGAATAGGTATTATGAAGAGTTTCTCAGGCCCCTTTTCTGCACAAGCCTTGAATTGTTAAAATGTTCAGGGAACAACTTTCCATAATGTTACACCCAGTGGGATAGAATTGAAGAATAATTCCTCTCCACCCCTTTCCCCAATCCCCTCCAAACTTAAAATGTTTAAATCAAAATACATGTGTTTTTCAATTGCAATGTTAAACAGCATTTAACACAGTGCCTAAACACAATGGCACTGTGTTATCAGTCTGAAGGCTAGATTAAATGATATTTATTTCACCCAGCAAGAACAAAAAAAAAACAAAAAACAATCTATATGTAGGGGCCAATATAATATTTTTTACGTTCAAGAAGAGCAGTTATAAAATACATGGCCAAAGGGGTTTCAAAAGTTTGTGGAAATTTTCCAATATATGTAGATTTTGAATTCCATTTTCCACAAACTTTTTGAAGTCCCCTTAGATTACGTTGAAGAAGAAATTTATCAATTACAACAGAATTAATTCTTGAGGAATATGTTTCCTTCCCATTCTATCACTTTAAGCCTCTCAAAATCCTTTCCATGTTCACCTATTCTATTATTCCCTCCACCTCTGAGTCTGACACATGTTTCCTAATCCTTCTGCGATGCAGGATTGACTCCAGGAAGCCACCACGCTCATAGAAATACCAACATGCTTAGAAAGGGGCAGCATTTCTCCACTTACCTTAAGGAATGCCACTTCCCCTGCCAGCATGGAGAATTGCCCCATGGCAGACACTGCTGGATTTGTTCCCATTAGTCTCTCCACATTCCCATTCACAGAACTCAATCTTTACCCAGAGCACTCAGAACCAAACCTCTTGTCATGGAGTCAATTCTAAATCATGCTGACCCAGCAGAACCCAGTAGAACTGCTCCTTGGGGGTTCTGAGACTGTAAATCCTTAGGGGTACAGACAGCCTCACTTTTTCTTGCACAGTGGTTGGTGGATTTGAACCACTGATTTTACAGACAGTAGCCCATGGTTTAACCCACTGAGCCAACAGAGTTTCTGAGTCATGAGACCCACCATATGTGTGTTGGCCTACTTTTGGTTGCAGCTTGAACTAGCCAAGCCTGTCAATACTCTGACTTTCAAGATAGAAGAGAAACTTTTCCTGAGGAGGCTCTTGATTAGGAACAAGGTTGGTGGGCATTCATTTTCCCTCCTCAACATCCTACCTTTTACAGGGAGGGTGGAGACAATATAGCATTGTGCTGCATGTTCTAAGAAGCGTACATGGTGATGAAAAGGGATGTCATGAGCACACGTAGACAGACAGTAGAGTTCTGATTTCTCAGAGCTGTGGTGTGTACATTCAACAGTAGCAAATCACTTCCTCCAGCCCTGTTATACGAGGGGCCTCAAAAAGATTGTGGAAAACTGAAATTCAAAGAGAATGGAATTTTCACGTGAACGTTTTGAAGCTCCTTCACAGAAGACAAAAGGAGTCATCATAATTTATGTCTGTTAGCTGCATGCTATATTACTTGTAGTCCAATAGATTTCTGATGAATAAACTTTCTCTGATTCTACTTCCTGTTCCTTGTGTTCCCTCTCTCCACTCAGCGTGGAACTGTGTGTCCTCAGAGCCTAGAGATGTCCCTTGGCTTATCTCAAAGGGCTTTTCCCCTAGTAGGGAAAGTGGAAGAGAGCCAGAAATACAACGCAGGCTCATTAGTGTATGTTACAGTATACCGATTGCTTACTAACAGACTATCTCATTTCCCAACATTTGATATAACAAGAGTAAAAATTCCACTATCCAATAATTTGGCAAATTAGCCATATATGCCTGGCAGGAATAAATGCCGAAGTGCAAGGCTATAGCAATACTGGTTGTGATGATTGCATGCCAGCTTGGCTAATGTTTCTCAGTGTTTGACAGATATGTAGTGATACAATTGAGCAGTTAGGTAATGAACCAAATGGACAGTTATTTAATAATGTAGTCACCATCTTGTGATTTGTTGTTGTTCTGTGTTGTGTTAACCGGTCTCTACTTTTACACCTAGGTTCTAAAAGCTATTGCAAAGACTACACCAAACTCTTGGACAATATGCATGGTTAAAGGAGTTACTAAGAAAGTTAACAGATTGTAATGCAAATGAGAAATGCTGTGGGGAGTTGTTCACCAGTGCACATTACAAAGTTATCTCAGAGCTGTTAGTAAACGCCCAAAGGGCAGACAATTCTGCTACATGCCTCAGCCAGAGGCATTCAGCTCTAGCTCCCCGGGTCAGAAAACTCAGCTACCTGACTTAAGTGCCCAGAGGTATGCCACACCACAAGCCAACTTCTTGCCCCTAAACCCTCAGCTTTACTCGTTCCCTGGGTCAGGAAGTCTACCACTCTTCCTGATCCTCTGGCTCCTGGACCTATGGTGCTCTGCTGATGTGAGAGCTGTTGTCTGGATCAAGGAGGTCCAGAGGACACACTCCACACCTGGCTTTTGCTGGCAATGAGATAGCCACCTCCTGCTTCCCAGAGGTCTCATTGTATACGTAGCAGGATGGCAATCCAGTGAATACTGCTCACAATTAATCATGGGTGAATTCTATCATATCTCCCCCCCCACCTTGTAACAGATCCTTTCGGGCAAAAGGTGATTTTGGTGGGTGTTAGAGACTCTGGTTAGAAGAACCACATTAAACAACTCACTGGCCCAAGTAGTTATCTTTTATTTTTACTTAATGCCAATTTTAGCAGACCAACCTATTAACAGGACACTAACCATGATGATAAGTAAGGAGTGGGTGTATTGATCTATTCTGAATATCATGATGGTTATCATTACCCAGTCCATCAGTAAATTTAATGGGAAGACTTCCAGGATAACTCTGAAGGTGCTTCAGTTAAGGCTGTTTGCTATGAGTGGCAGCTGAGTCAAAGGCATGATAAAGTTTGACATCTATCGACTCAGTATTATTTCCTAAAGGCATTTTACGTCAAGAGTTTTGCATCCATGATTTAATCCTCACCACAATGCAATGGTCTGGGTACCACTATGACTCCCGCCTTAATGACGGAAGTAGGGCTTTGTCCTACAACAGACATCCAGCCTCCTTCCCCATCTCAGCAGTTCTTGCCTTGATAGCTTCATTGCCCATCCGGCCTTTCGCTCTTAGGGTGTAGGTTGTTTATCTTTTTGCCTCTTGCACCTCCCGCTTTTGTTTGTTTCAATTGCGATTAGCCAGTCAATTTCATCTTTTTGGTTTTTTTTATGTTTTTTTTTTTTTTTTTTCAGAATTGCAACAATCCTCCTCACTTCACCTACAGACTCAGCATTGAACTGTTTGACTCTATTTTTCCCTTGGAATGGAAGTGAATGAATCTCGGCTCTGACATCTTGTTCTTCAAAAGAAGTTTAGTGCATGCCTGACTTTAAAATTAGCTTACAGTTTCCTTTCACCTCCAAGAACAAATCTTAATTTCAAACACATTTAATAAAGAAGTGTGCACTTCAAAGATAAGCAAATACGCTTTCATATGGCTTTAAACAAGCCCTTTGTGCTTGCCCTAGTGATACCATATTACTTTTAACAGATGGACTCAGGCAGATTTAGATAATTGTGGTTTTAACTTGAATGTAGATATTTAAGTGCTTCATTTTGGGTCATATGATGGGATGGCAATGCAAAGGCCCTATTTTTCTAAAAGGCCCACAACTTAATGACTTAGAAAAAATTGCTGAACTCTCCAGAATTCAACTTCTTTGTTCCATAAGACAGAGCTACTAAGTCCGCCTCCATCTTTATAGGAGGTATAAATAAGCCAAAAGGTCCCTGGCGGCTGAAATTTTCACCTGATTATAAACAAAATGATTTGCAGTTCGAATCTACCCAGCAGTGCGGCTTAAGAAAGATCTAGTGAGCTACTTTCGTAGGATCAGAAAAAAAA
>NW_022111370.1:1040042-1041738 GCF_000313985.2 Echinops telfairi | reverse complement strand
TAATGTTGGCTTTTCCCATAAAGATCACAAAGTTGTGCAAACCCAAAGAGGAGGTTTGGGCTGTCTATAGGGCCGCTGTGAGTGGGAGTTCGCTCAAGGACACTGAGTTTTGGTTGTCACACTACAGAGAGACTGAATGCTGATGTCATCGTGCTACTTGTCATGCTCTTGAAAGCAACGTTGACTGATGTGCATTTTATGTTTAAGTCCTGATGGATGCGCTCTTCATCAGGCAAGGCTTGAAGGCAGGCAGAGGCGACTGTCACATCCCAAAACTGATAGGACAATGTCTGAACACAACTAAGTATATTTTCAAGAGAGTGTGGCAAGATCTCTCCTTTTTCACTTAAAAAAAATTTTAATTACTTTGATTTTGCACTGGTTAAACCATGGAGAAACACACTGTTGGATAATAACTTTCATACATTCCTGTAGAGGACAATTTCTGTAAATTGTAATTTCCTTCAATAAAAGGTCCCTCTCATTGGCAGAAGGAGGGCAGGGTTAAGGGACTCCACCTGCAGGCACTGGCCTCTGCATTCCCTGAAGGGTGGTGAGGATTCTGCCTCTCGGAGGAGAAGGATGCTGGGTTCACTGAAAGCTGAAACTGGTTTGGGAAGCTGCTCCTGTTGAATGTCAGTCCCCCTTGTGCATAATTCTCTTGTGCCCTCATTGCACAGTAATTGTCATTAATTATGACAAGGCAGTGTCATTGTTGCAATCCAGGGACAATGCTTAATTGGATTTCATATTCATCACGACACATACATGTCTCAGAGAGGTAAAGAGCTATGCTCAAATCATTTCACTGGAAGAAAGAACAATGGTAGCCCAGGAATAAGGACAGGAGGAAGAAAAAGTTAGCAAGGAAGGTAGGAAGGGCGATCCTTAAAACAATTGGAAGAATCAAAGTTCCCCTTTGGTTTACTCCAGGTTGCTTATCTCAAAGTGACCACAGCTTGAGCTGAGCTCATTATCCAAATAGTCCAAAAAGCAGCTCTAGTAATAAGAGTATCCTTGCTACTTCAATTTATACTGACATCATCTGTTGTTTGCAAGATTTCTACTTGAATTATACTTTGTTTTTTTATTGTAAATGACAATTGTTCCTTGGTTAAAAAGAAGACACGCTTATCTGATTCTTGGGTATGATTTCGTCTTTCCCCACAGGGTGGCAGTAGAGACTTCACAATTTGAAGAAGGCACCATTGGGAAGGGCTGGGGAGTGGAGGGAGTTTTTCATTAAAAGTCTGAAACTATCAGACTCAGGTCACAAAGTACTCTCAACAAGGCTATATATGGGAACCAGGTGCCCATAGATTTTTTCTGGGAAAAGGAGTGGCCACCTGAAGAGTCCCTTAGGCTTTATGTGCGAGAAAGATGGCTCTATCTACTCCCTTAAGGAGCTCCTCTCTCAGAAACCCATGGGACAGTTTTACCCCGTGCCACGGACTCACTGTGAGTGAGGATCACGTCAATGGCAGTGAGCTTGTTTTCTGTTTAGTTTTCAGTAATATACCAGTAACTTCTAATTTTCTCATTTTTTTCCCTTTCAGTAGGAAAAAATCTGTTTGCCTTGTATGAACCAAACAAAAACACAAAAGGCTGATTTGCATGCTATAAAATGATTGAAATAATGTCCAGGAAGTTGTCTGAGCCGTTTTCAGGCAATGGGAATAATCTCTGTTTCCAGCAT
>NW_022111370.1:1034638-1038208 GCF_000313985.2 Echinops telfairi | reverse complement strand
TAGTGTACAAACTGACAATCAACCTCATACCCAGGGAATACATGCTAACACTCTGATGAACAGCCAACTGTTGTATCCACTTCGCCACCAGGTGGCTCCTTTTATCAATCTACTTACTGGTTTATGAAATCATTTTTAAAGCATCTCCTTATTTAAGAAAAGAGCCACGAAAAGCCCCTAAAGATCTTCCGATGAGAAAGTGAAGCCTAGCTAACCAATATGCCACACAACACATCCTGGAAATATTACACAATAATTCAACTTTTCAGTCAGTGGTTTAGAAATTGGTGTGTTGAGTTGGATACATCTGCTGAAAAAGCCTTCTTCAAAGTGTGGAAGAACAAAGACTGCTTCAGGACTTTGAGGCCCATGTGATGCCTGAGCCAGGCCTCATCTACGTGTGCATGCTGGATCATGAACAGGAAGACGGAAGGGTTGATGTTTTTTAAATCTAGTGCCGGAAGATGATCACATACGAGTATGTCACAGGCTTCCAGAAGAGCCAACAACTCTTCTTGGAAGAAGTGCAGCTGGACTACTTCTTGGAAGGAAGGCAAGACTAGGTCTCGTGTACTTTGGGCACGTCGGCATCGGGAACCAGTCCTCTGGAAAAGCACAGCAGGCATGGGATAGTAGATGAGGAGTGGACAAGATGACCCTCCTGAGATGATGGATGCCTCAAATAGGGCACAGGGAGTGAAGAGGGCTCCGGACCAGGTAGTCTTGTTCTGCAGCACTCAGGATGAAGTGAGTCATAATCAACCTAACGGAGCCCACCAATTAAATGACAGCAACAGAGTAAGGCAAGCATTTCTATCTCCTTAAAGATTGAACTGTGCCCAGAAGTAAACCTGTGGTTAGAATCCCATGTGAGAAGGTTTTATGTTAAGGAAAGGGTATCAGTTTAGCATGTATTTAAATTCATTGTCTTTGAGATACAAAAGAGGTTAAGTAAACAAGTGAGCAAGCACAGATTGGGGATGAGAGAGGCCACATTAAATGAAGGCCATCCAGAACTAAGGGACACTGACCGATGTCTCCCTTCACCCACTTTTCTGTTGTCCATCCCCCTGGGAGGGAGTTATAAAATAATCATTTATAAATTACCAAGGGTTCATGAGGAAGGGAGGGTGAGAAAGGGAGGACAAAATTGAGGCGCTCCAAGGGCTCAAGTAGAAGGAAAATGTTATAAATATGATGACAGCAAAATATGTAAAAATGTACTTGACACAATGAATGGATGGATTGTAATAAGAGCTGTATGAGCCACCAATAAAATGATTTAAAAAAAAAACAACTAAGGGATTGGAGATGAAGAGATAAAGGTCTTCCCCAGAGTCAACAGAGAAAGCCCCCCAAACCCATACACTGAATTCAGACATGTGTCCTCCTAACTGGTAGAAAACATGTGGTACGGATGTAATAGCAGCATGTGGCATGACCCAAACATGAAAACACGGCCACTTCTGAGAACTATTATTCATGGAATTGTGTACAGCATATTAAAATGTACTAGTTAATTGAAAGTTGATGCAAGAGGGACGCTTCTCATGAAAGACAACGATGCAGATGATAAACACCTTGAGAAAAGTGGAAATATGAATCCCGTCTTGTCACCTACTATTTCTAATGGGGGTGGCGTGGGGGGATGGAATGATCAGACCTTCCGGGAAGCCAGAAAACATTGGGCTGGAAGGCTTACCCTTGCCCGTTAGAGGCAATTGAGTTCCTCAGAGAGAAACTTAGAAACAAAGCATTTGGGTGACTTGCACAAATTTATATCATTTTTAAAGTGGAATTTAAGCCCCTACAACTGGCAGTAATGTGGTGTTTTTAGTTAGATTTCCCCGGGTAAAACACATTTCCAGTTCAGCGGTGAAAAGCAGGTTGTCACTAGGCAAGGCATTTGGATCCCTGCAAGCCTAATGCAATTCTACATGGCACCCGTAGGACTAGGGCAGCTATTTTAGAAGAGACATCATTATGTTATTGATATCTGCAACAATAACATATAACCACTTCAAGCAGAGTGTATGTTTCCACAGAGAACTCAGAGCCAACCAAGTCTGCCCTAATGGGACAAATCACAACTAAATGACCGGACTTTTCTCTCCTCAGAAGAATTAAATTTATATTTATGGATCTACAAATCTAATCAGCAAAGGGTTCATTTGAGGGTTAGCTAGTGACAAGGCACACTGAGAAAAAGAAATATTAAGGAAAAAGAAGGGATGCAGATAGGAAAAGACAATTCAATTGTAGCTAGGGGTTGGATACTAGCCAACGAAAAGACTATCTGCACATTCAGACTTCTAGTTATCCGTCCCACGCAGCTACACTGAATTCCCATGTGGGCAGTGGTGGAGGATATAGGCCAATCACGCCTTGTCAATGGGTGCATCATTAGCTCAGCTTCATTTCCTGCAGGGGGACGGAGTTGGACCAGAAAAAAGACACTTCATTTTGCACTTTTTCATTTCTATGTCTACTCCATCGGTGGTTTTTAGGGGCAGGTTGACCCAGTTGCCAGTTTTATTGAATGAGACCCATTCTCTGTATTCTAATCATTCTAAGCCCCACCCCCCCGCCCCCCCGGGCGTTTCACAGGCTCTTCCATGTATCTGAAACTGCTTGCTCCCCCTCTATCCCACGGAAAGGAACCCTGCTGGTTGAGTGGTTACACCTGGGACTGCTGAACTCTAAGGTCAGTAGAAAGAAACCCCCAGTCCCCCCAGGGAAGAAAGACGAGGCTTTCCACTCCAGTAAAGGTGTGTCATCTCTGAAACCCACAGGGGCGGTGCTGCTATTTCCGACAGACTGCGGGAGTCAGCATCGATCTGAAGGCAGAGGGGTGGTTTAGGTGTTTGCTTTACCCTCCTTGTGGATCAAGGAATTTGTCTCAGTAGTTTCTACATCTCTGTTACTTCATCCTATTGCTGACACAGTGATTGATATTCTTGATGAATTAAAGGACCCTGTGTACATAATTACAAACCCCCCTAACAGAGGGCTCAATAAATGCCTAGCACACTGCCACTCATAATCCACCTTCACTTTATATGACCATCTATGCAGCCAACGTCTTCTGAGATTCATGGTAGAAAATCTAGCAATAAGCATTTATTTGGGGGTTGGGTTTTATGCGAGGGGGTGCATTATATCACTGTCCACACTGTCCTGCTCAGAAACAGGAAACGAACAGTTTGGGAAATCAGGTTGTTGGATCACATTTTTACAAGGAGTCAGATGTGGACTTGGGATTTCCACCCCAAGCCTGTTAAAGAGAAAGTCTGTATCTGTCCCCTCTCCTACATGATCCATAGAGCCCCCTTCTCTGCATTTATTAAAATAAGATCAAGCATAGCACTACTCACTGCATCAAACATTCACTTTCCATTGAACCAAAAGAAGGTTTGGGCAATGCTATAAGAGACAAAGCATACAAACGTAGGACTGAAGACCAAACTCGCTTTGCAGTATTGATGAAAGGAAGATGCTATTCCTTCATTATTTTTCTCAGAAGCCAGTCCCAAACTGAGACAAACCCACTGCATATGCTTTATAGCAAAA
>NW_022111370.1:1031461-1032842 GCF_000313985.2 Echinops telfairi | reverse complement strand
TGCCATTTTTATAGTGGCAGAATGTGACTTTTTTTCTCCCAAAGAGCTGCTGGCAGGTTCAAAGGCTGATCTTCCCTTTAGCAAATACATGTTTGACTACTGAGCCACATGCATATAGCTTTCACCACAACCCTTCCTGGGGAAACACAGCTGAGGAGGGTATCAAGTTAAGGTGAGCACAGGTGGGGAGAAAGGACAGTTCAGCATTTGAATCCTGATCTTCATGCTTATTAACTCATTTCATCCTCATGGCAACTTGATGAGGAATTACAATTATTACTGTCATTGACTCCATGAGCAAACTTCAAAACAAATGGAAGTCATTTGCCTAAGGTTGCATAAAGCTAAGAACTTATAGAACTGGGTTTTGAACTCTGGTGCCTTAAGCCCTCACGCTTAAGGACTCCGTTATACTAAAGAAAATGAGGTCTCTGCTTTCACAGTCCTGCTTAGAATTTACAGAGACCTTAGCTTCTGTGGAGAGCTCATGGAAGAAGGGCACTCAGCCCTTGGCTTGATGCCTTAGCACAATTCCTGGCACTCAGGAACGGATGTGCTATGAAGAAGCCAGCATAGTAAGCATTACTGGTAAGTTGTTCCTGTGTTTACTTTGAACTCAGCTAGTCCATTATTATTATTTTTTTGAGCATGTGCACAGCAGAAAATCATTTAGGCAAATATTTCAATCAGGGTTGTTTCAATATACTTTATATTAGATGTGTGGTATTTTTAGATTGTTTCAATTTGGGCAAGAAAGAATCTTGGTTTGGCTTTTATGAGATGAAAAGGTATTCTCTTGAGGCATACAAAGGTACAGAAGCAGCCTTACTTTATTCCATTATCTTTTAATTAAATTGCCCTCTATTATCACTTTTTTTGAAATAGAATTGTGAACTTGTTGGAGCGTAGAATATGGCACCCAGTACTTTTATCATAATCATTGCATCTCCAGTTCATTTGTCCTTTATGGAATTATATTTTGAGTCACTGATTGCTATTTTTAACAGTCCTCAGGTATGTAAGACTAAATTTCTTAAAGAGCTGATCAGCCAACAGCAGCACCCAACACCACCAAAATAGCATCAGCAGATATTCTAAGCAATAAGCCTAACAGGTACACTTTTATGAGCAATTTTTTTGGACAAATCACTGTGCTTGTCTGCTTCTTCATTATCTCATCTACTCTCATTCAGCTGCCTTCATCTGTAAAATATGGATAACAGTAGTCTCTCTCCCTTCCACACATCACAGTTGTGAGACCCAAATGTACTCAAGACAAACTCTTTGAACAACAGATCTGTAACATAGCATGTGCTACATACGTGTCGGTACTTGCTATTCTACAAATTTGACTTCCTGGGGGCTTTACAAGGCTTTCAAA
>NW_022111370.1:1024693-1030359 GCF_000313985.2 Echinops telfairi | reverse complement strand
ATTAATGACCTCAACCTGTGTCTATCCCAGTTAATCCTGCATTAATAGAGGGAAATGACTCGGCAGGCGATTACAACATGAAAGACTGCTTTAATATGCATTAGAATATGGCCCTTTAGTCTACACATTGCCATGCCCCAAGCCATCTGATAAAAAATTGTATTTAATGCTTTGGAAACATTAGAAAAGTAAAGAAAGGAGGCAGTGGGATTTTTTAACCTTTGGATGAGTGCTTTCTGAATGAATTGAATTGCTGTGCTCTTAGTCTAATATGCAAAATACTCCTTTAGCAAAATACATTTTTCACTTGTCAAAGTATATCCTTTGCTCTGACTAACTCATTCCTACCAAAGCAATGAAACCTTTTTTTTAAAGCAAAAGTAAACAACCCCCTAAATTCTCCCATCACCTACCCAGCACATCTGTGGCAGAGGGGCTATGACTGTGCACGGAGGGGTCAACTTCTACTTCCACCAGTGAGCAACAGCTGAGACTGTAGGCTGATTCTCAATTGTTCTAACATTCATGACTTGTATCTGTTGAGTTGAAAAAATCAGAATTCATACTTTATGTGGTTACTAAGGGAAGGAAATGAGTTAACATTTCACAATGCGTAGAACTTTATTTATCACAGGAAAATATATGAGTGTTTGATTTCTCCTTCTCTTCTGTGGTCTTTAACATTGCGGCCTTTATTCTTTATGTTTGTCACTGTGCTAGAGGTGATGAATTCTACAGGATTTTAATTTCATCTTTCAATTGTTAAGTGCTATATTAAATATGAACAGACATTACTAATAGTGATTTGAAATTATGTCATCATGAATAATATCTACTGCTCTTCATCTTTTTGACACATGCTTTGACATATACTTTAAATGACATATATTGGGTCAAGTACACTCTCCACAAAACAAGAACAGGAATTTCACAAGGCATATTTCTGTCACGTTTGCTTGCCAAAATCTCATTTCCTTCCTAAGAAGGGAGCTTAGATTTGGTATTCAGAGTCTTCAGTGATTTTTCTTTTGCTCCGCTGTTAAAAGGAAATGTATCTGAGTATGGGGAAGAAAAACCCCACCACAGCATTTTGCATTTTTTTCCAGAAACAAATAGCACTCACTGGGAGATACAAGGGATGTTCAAATGACTATAAAATACAAGATTCTGCATCCTATTTTCACTCAAAAGTTGCATCATTATACTTTCTGACTAATTACTCTCTAGTTACTATGGCTTTTTTCACTGTCTTTCAATTACGTGAGCATACTGAACTATTTTCCTTTTCTGGATTTTGTATTTTATATTCCTTTGCTTTCTCACTATTGATTTACTTAATATAGCTTCATCTTTGGGATTTTTTTAAAAACTTAATTTATTCTAGATACTTTTATTAAGGAAACCCTACCTTTTACTCTTTCAGAGAATTACATATTTTCCTTCCTATCTCTTATTTCAATTTGTTTCCACCATTAGATTATAAACTTCATAAATCAAAGATGCTGCTGATTTGCTTGCTCGCTCATTGGTTTTCAGCACCACAGGCAGTGCTTAGTACATATTTTAGCGCCAAGTAAGTAAATATTAAATCCATGAATGGTTTCCATCTTAATTGAATTAAACAATCATGAACCCAACATTTTCTATTGCTAAAAAAATGTTTTGATAAGTTACTTATGTGCTCCTGCTTTCTAGGGACTGTTTTATAAATACACGTACTAATCCCTTATCAACATGTTCAGATTACATTCTGTGAAACTGAGAATGGCCATATTGGATCAAAAAATGGAAGATGACTCGATAATTACATAATTGCCATATTGCATTATTTTATAACTGCTAAGCAACTGAGAATCATGGCTTGACTTTTACCATCAGAGCTAGCATTATTCTCACTTCAAGACTTGATATTTATTCTTGCCATATATGAGACATCAATGTGAAAAATATTCAGGTAGCTGTTTACTATTGCCATAAATGTGACACGACTGCTAGTGAGATAGTCAATCAGTTTAGAGACCAATAGCTCTCCATCCTGACAGCCACAGAGATCAATCTCCATCCCTGGCAGAGAATACAAATGTACTGCCATAGAGTCAGTTCTGTCCCAGAGCCACCCTGACAGACAGATTCATACTCCCCTGGGGCTGTACTGCTGAAGCACTTTGTGAGAATAGAACGTCTCATTTTGTCATCTTCGGGGTGGGAGTTGATTTCAAACTGCAAACCTCATGATTTGTACCCAACAAATAGCTCAGTGGCCAACAGGGGACCAGCTTCTGAGGCATGAAGGAAGAGCGACAGAGAGAGAAAGGGGCATTTTGCAGAGTCCCGAGTTCTCATACCAAAGCCCATGCTCCTAGGTGGTGTCATCCAGCTACAACTGGATGGGCAGGGTTGGCTCCACCCCTGGCCAGGAAGGTTTAGTTGACGCAAAAGTCATCTAAGACAAGCACAGAGTCGTTTAGGCAAATAGAAGAAATGATGAAGTCAAGGGGCTGAATAGAACATTTCGAAGGTCAGCTTGAGAAAACAAAGTCAAATATTATAATATAAGGTGCTAAGACCTAGAGGAAGAAAATAAAAAAAAGGAAGATCATGCTTAGCATATCTTAAAAAGTAAGAATTGAAGGAAACTGTCAAACCTGAAGTTTTAGTGATGAAAGTTTCTAAGGGAAAAATATTGAACGATGTAGGAAACATTAAAAGAAGATGGAAAACGTCGCGTTTGACACAGAGACATTGTATCACAAAGTAGTAGTCAAGAGGCAATTGTTTCAAAAGGTAGCATTTGATCAAGAACCAATGATATTTAAGGAAAAAGTTCAACCTGAACTGAAGGCATTAGCCCAAAACAAAGATCCAATAATTGATGGAATACTACTGGAAAAAAATTGAAAAACTGATGAAGTCCTAAAAGCACTCCTTCATTTATCCCCCCAATTTAGAAAACAGCTACTTGGCCAACTGCCTGGAAGATATCCATATGTATACCCATTCCACAATAAAATGACCCAAAAGAATCTACATATTATAGAACAATATGACTGATATCACATACAAATAAAATTTTGTTGAATGCCACACAATAATAGTTTCAGTAGAACACGGGCAAGGAACACAAAGGTTCAGGCTGGTTTTAGAAGCAGATGTAGACCAGGAATATCATTACTAATGTTATACGGAAACAGAGAATACTTGCATGTTATTGACTATGTATAGACATTTGACTGTGTGGATAATAAAAAACACTAGACAGCATTGAGAAGAATGGGGATTCCAGAACATTTATTTGTGTCCATGTGGAACATGTACATGGACCAAGAGGCAGTTATTTCAATAGAAGAAATGCTATTGTTTAAAATCAGTAAAGGTGTGGGTCATGGTTGGATCCTTTCACTATAATTATTCAATAAGCGTGTTAAGCAGATCATATGGGAAGCTTAGCCATATAGAAGGAAGTGGAATTAGTAAAGTTGAAAAAATGCCTATTAACAACCTGTGATATTCAGATGACAATGTTGCTTGAACAAAGTGAGAAGGGCTTGAAATATCTGTTGATGAAGATAAAGTATTGCAGCCGTAAGTATGGGATGCAATGCAATGACATGTAAAGAACACCCAAGTCCTTACAATTGGATCAATGTATACCATGTACAACAATATGATAAACAGAGGAAAGAGCTCACGTGAAACCACAATCAAGTCTCATGGAAATGGCATTCAATAACTCATAGTACATACTGTGTGTGGCAAATCTGCCCAAGATCCCTTGACAAATTTAAAAAGCAAAGCTGTCACTTTGAGGAGTGACTTCCACCTGACCCAAGCCATGATATATTCATTTGCCTCATATGCATGTCAAAGTTGGACCCTGAATAAGAAAGACCACAGAATAAATGATGCTCCTCTGCCTTGAATATTGGAAGTAACTGGACTGCCAGAAAAATGAATACATCTTCCAAGGAGTGTTCTAAGCAGAATGCTTAGAATTAGAAGGAAGAATGCTGAGATTTGTTCTCATGTCTTTTGGATATGTTTCAGGAGAGAGCATTCATTGGGGAAGGATATCACCCTTAGTAATGGCAAAGATCGGTGAACAAGGGGGAGACTCAGTGGGATGAATTGACACAGTGATAATGAGATGGACTTAGGTGGAAACAACTGGTTCAAACCGAACAATGCTATGAGGATGGTCCAGGAGCAGCAGAGTTACATTCCCTTGTGTATAGGGTCTCTATGAATTGGAACCAGCAACAAATGCAAACAGCATACAACATATGGAGAGGCACTTACCTCAGATATACATTTCTGTAGTATACTTTGCTTTTTCAAGAGTAATTTAAGACTGGCAATTCTTAGCTCTGTTTTGTATTTCTCGTGGTCCCTGGTAATTGCTGGTCATGTGTTGAAATAATGGCTGAGCTCTCCCATTGTGTAAAACATTAAGTTATTGGATACAATATCAAAAAGCTATAATATGCATGATCAACTTATGAGCTCAAATGCATGAGTAGATGATTTCATATATTTATCATTAGAGAACATCTACCCTCCAATATCTCCCAAATAAAGGAAAATTCAAAAAAAGTACCTCATCAAATAACCAGTATCCAAGAGTTACTCAATGGTATAAAACTACCTTTTTTCTCAGAATCAAGAATGTAATTTCTTTGTCTTAAAGCAGTAGGAAAATATGAGTCTTAATGTCACCACTTGGATGGTAATTATTGCAAAAAGCATGTCTTTCTGCTTGTCATTTTTCTAAACCAAGAATTTAGAAGTACAGTAAAGAGTCCTAGACTATAGTTCTTTGCTGAGCAATGTTTCATATGCAATCAAATTTATTAATAACAATTCAATCATCAAGTTACTATGACATATTTTAGTAAATGTGCAGTAAGTATTTCCTGTATAACCATTATAATTATGAGGAATAAGGTAAGAGCTGTTGTTTTCAAAATATAAATTTCATTAAACTCACAAATTATATTGTAGCAGTGGAAATGAGCAATTTTAATGTTTTAACTAAGGTATTAGGAGTAATCATTTTTTACAAGCAGCTGTCTTGAGTGTATTGATATAGGAATAGACTGACTGTTGGCTGTGAGGAAAAATATATAGACAAATATACATAGAAGCATGTAATAACTTACGTGGCTTTGCATTTTTAAAAAATTAAAGATGTGATTTTCTTTTATTTGCACAACTAATATCACTTGATTTTAGCTACCATGATGGCATCGTGTCACGAGAAACATGACTCTGAATAAGACTTCTGCAACATCCAGGTGGTCGTATCCTAGCACGATGGATTCATTAATTATGGAAACTAAATGTACAGCCTGACTTTCAGTTCATTATACTTTCCATCATATTTCCCAAACAAACATTAATAATGGTATAGTTCAGTAAAAGACACACACCTATATTCAAAACCAATACACAACATAATGGAGAGGATCATGGATTTTGAAAGCATAAATAACTTGGTTTAATTTCTGACCATTCCATTTCTAGTGGTACTATGTTCTAGCATTAGTTTTTAAACTTTATAGTCATACAATTCTTACCTCTCAGGATTGTTATGAGTGTGAAACACACGGTGAATGTGAAGAGCCTCACCCAGAAGTAGGCATGCAGGCAGCCAAATGAAATCACTCGTC
>NW_022111370.1:1020563-1023895 GCF_000313985.2 Echinops telfairi | reverse complement strand
CCAGTTCCCTGCTTCCGCTGGCAAGGCTCACTTCCTGAAAGACATCCCCAAGCAGAAGCCACATGGACCTACCCCAATGCAGCCCTGGGTGCTGGAGCAGCTGTGTGGAGTCCAATGCCAGTGATGAGATGCTTACACGCTCACTGATTCTGCTTTCCTCCTGCATTTGGCATCATAGTGTGTGTTTTGTGAGATGGAGGAGAACTGTGGATTGGTGTTAGAAATATGGGCTAATGTTTGACTTGTGGGCATGGACAGCACTGAGTTGGGCTGTTTTCTTGATGTGCACTTACCCTTTTATATAAAACTCTCTCTTATACATATGAGTTTCTGTGGATTTGTTTCTCTAATGAACCCAGACTAACACACCATCTATACCACAGGGCCCAGGCATCACTTCTTCTACTTCTGTGTGTTGTATCCTATGTTCTCCTTCTAGTTATAATTCCCACCCCAAAATATAATTCCCAGCTCAAAACCAAAATCACTGACATCAAGTTGATTCTGACTCATGGTGACCCTGTAGGAGCCCTAGTAGCCTAGCCTACAGGTTAAGAGTTAGACTACTCGCCACCTGGTCAGCAGTTCAAAACTCCCAGCCACTCCTCAATAGAAATATGAGGCTTTCTACTCCCTTAAAGACTCATGGTCTTGGAAACCCACATGGGTACTTCTACCCTGTTCTATTAGGGCAACATGAGTGACAATTCCAATCAATAGGTCTCAAAACATTGCCAGAATAATTTATTTACTTTGACCACCCCTGGTGTCATCCCCCTACCCCAGGACCTTATTTTAATACATTATCCTCAACTACTACGGATTACTTTTGTAAATGATTAATGAAAGTCCCTTATGAAATGGGTACTTCTTGACACCTCTAGCTCCTGGATGCCATGACTCCAACTGATGTTTGATCTAGCTTTTTCACATTCAGCAGACAACTTTTTTTGCATTCACCTACATATTCATTGAGAGCCTCACTTGTGGCTCAAAATAAATCATTTGTGATGTGCTCTCATATTTGTGGTTTTTGGGGGATGGTAAGCTAGTACTTGTTGGTTCTCCAATGGCCATTCTTGATTTCCTCTCTAAAAGTGATTCCTTGGTTTTAGGATTATGTCATGATGCCAGACACATTACTTTTCTCAACCACCTGTGCAAAAGGCCAGGTGACACAGTTCTGGTTAATGGGGGGTAGACATCTGTTTCTGATTTCTGCTTCAGTTGTGCTGTTCATTAAAGGAATCGCCCATTCCTCCATGTTGCTTTATTTGTTTGTTTCTTTTTTTCTCCCCACTTGAAAGTGGAAGGAATTTCAAACTGGAAGAACTGCCCTTGGATAATGATTCAAAGTCACTCACAGTTTGGGAGGGAAAGATGGAAGATAAGGCAGTCTGCTCCTCTAGAGATTAAAAACTTCAGAAATTCTATTAGGATCAAGTCAGAATGAGCCCAATGTCAGTGCGTTTGGTTGTTGTTTTATGTGTGAATATGAGATTAGAAATGAAGGAGGCCAGGCTAAAATACAGATTTGTCTAGAAGTTACAAAAATAGGCAATTAATGTTTGATCAGTGCTGTTGACACCTTTGAGGTTGTACTGAATCATAGCTAGTCTATGCACAACTGAGCAAAACACTGCTTGTCCTGCACAATGCTCATGGTTGTTCTCTTTGAGGCTGCTGTTTTACCGCGGCAACCATCCATCTCATTGAAGAGGAGCTTCCTCATGTTTGCTGTCTTTCTACTTTACCAATCATTGTGTCCTTCGATAGGAACTGATGTCACCTAATCACATGTCCGAAGACCAGGACAGGAATACACAGTGTTACAGTAATTTAGGTTGCTACCAACTGGAAAGTTGTAGGGTTAAGAATGCCCAGAATACCTTGGAAGGCGAGTAGGAGATCAACTTACAATCAACCATTGAAAGCCAGATGGAGCACAGTTCTATTGTGATACTGCACCTCGGGCCACCATGAAGTGGAATTGATTCAAGTTCAACTATAGCTTGTGGATCTGTTTGAACCAAAGGTGTTTGATTCAGGTCAGTATGATTGCTGAAAAGTAAAGAAAATTGTGTTCCAAAACTGTGAGGACACATTAGAGGGGAAAAAGATTAAAAATAAATTACTGATTCCTAGAATCATGGGGTTCAACGCATATTAGTGATAGGACTTGTAGCAGTGAGAATATTTACATGTCTGCCTCCACGGTTGAAGTAAACTGACTTGGATTCAAGTTTATTTAAAAACATCAAAGGCCACACCATAAGAAGTAGTTTTGAATTGAGAGGGGGTAAACTAAAGACAAAGCTTAAGAGATTCTAAATATTTTTATAGGAATTGTTCTTCTTAGGCTTTAAATTCTTTTCTTTTTTCCCTTAAATTTGGAGTATTAAGATAAATATTTTCAGACCTCTTTCAAGTTTGATATACTTTTAAAGTCACTCTGTGGAGGAGTCAATTAGCAGAGTTCTCTGCCAAGGGCTAAGCAAAAAGCATAGGGCTAAAATCAACAGGAACGTTGTCATCAACAGTATGCCTTCTGTTGAATGACCCCAAGTGTTACAAGATAAAACACCAGAATGTCACTGTATTGATCTTTATCAACATTAAATGAACCATGACATTTCCTGGAAACTTAAACCTTTATCGTACTCAGTAAGCAGAAATGATTTGACATTTGATCAATCTAACAAGCTATAATCCACAACTGGTAGGATACTAAAAATCTTTTCATTTACTTGCCATGCCATTATGCAATTATCAATACTAACATGTATTGATCACTTACTAGGTGTCAGGAACTGTGTGATGCTCTGACCATATTTCATCTCATGTAATCCTCCTTACTTCAATTTGAGGTCTCATTATCATGTTCTGTTGAAACAATCAGTGTCATGGGACAATGAGTAGGTCCTTAACATCCCTAAGATTCACTTTGTGTGAGGCATTGATCTATCTGAAAGAATATCCTAGACCCAGAATAATTCTTACTATAATATTTGGTTGAAAAATATCTGTCAAATAATATGTAATGTACCATGGGCTCTGGGGTCCTACAGCCCTCTGGATGGGTCTGAACCCTACATAAATTTGAAGGTGAGACTAAATAAATGACAGATAGATTACAACATACTCTTTTCAAATGTTGTTCTCAGGTGCCATCAAATCAACTCCGGCATATAGTGAATCAATGTACAGTAAAATAGAGCAGAAACCAACTCTATGCCATTCTTATCATTGTTATGTTTGAGCCCAATTGTTACAGATACTGTGTCAATCTATCTTCTTGAGAGTGTCTCTATTTTTCAAGCCCTTTGACTTTA
>NW_022111370.1:1017575-1018899 GCF_000313985.2 Echinops telfairi | reverse complement strand
ACAATATAACACAGATGAAACACACAATATTCCTCTGGTTCCTTGAGGCTTCCTTATACCCCACTATCATGACCCCAGTCCTGCCTTTCACTTTGGGCTACACCAGAACATACATGTGTACAGGTACAGATAAGAGATAAGGGCGTACAATACAGAATCCAGGAACAGGAATGGGAGTAGCAATACCAGGAGGGTAGGGTGAACATGTAGAAGGGAGGGGTTGAAGAGGGACCTATAGCAATGACGGACACATAACAAGCACCCCACCACCACCATCACAACTGCCATGGGAGAAGTGAGACAGCCATCAGTGTAAGATCTGAAAATAATAATTCATTATGTATCAAGGGTTGATGAGGGTTAGGGGTGGGAAGCTGATACTAAGGGTTCAATAGAACAATAGAAGTAAATGTTTAGAAAATAATGATGGCAACATATGTACAAGTATGGTTAATACAATTGATTTATGGATTGTTATAAGAGCTGTAAGAGCTCCCAATAAAATGATCTTTTAAGTAAAAACAAAAAATAAAACTATAGTAAGGATGGTATAGGACCAGGACTGAATTGTGTTTAATTTTGTTGTACGTAGGGGCCCTATGAGTTAGAACTGGCTCAATGGCATCTAATAACAATAAAAACAGTGTTAGGTAACTAGAGTGTGAATGAACGTAGGGTAAAATTAAAACACTTAAGGATTATTCATTAAAATAACATTGGTATTATAATAAATTGATGCATAGACTAGAGAATGCATGGCCAATGAAATCTCTCAAGTCTTTATATATATCTTAAAAGGAGTTTCATTTTGTATGTTAAATGTCAACCAAATGAATAAATATCTTTCAAGACTTGTCAAGGTCAGTAAAGTGCCACAATAACATGCATAGATCATTTGGGGGGGTTGGGCATAATTCAATCAATATATGCCAACAGTTTATGAAAGCAAAATATGCAAAACAGATACCAAGTCTCTACTGGTATCTGTTTTCTAGCAGACAGTTTTATCCAGGCTCATCAATTAAAGATAGCAGGATAAATTACCAGAGGTAAGCAAAGTAGGAATGGTACTCAAAGGTAAGAGACTGGGATACTTGAGTTGGGTATAAACAAAAGTCACAGGGGTAGGATCCCAGAGGACTGTAAGGTAGGTGCTCATTAAGACCCAAAGTTGTAAGGTGAGAGTATAGTCTCTGAACTATACTAAGCAAGCACTCAAGTCAAAATTTGACTCTGAACCCTGGCGGGAACCACTAGCAGATGCATGGGAATTTGGCATTGACTGCATTTGATAGGTTAACTTGCTCACTCATCCTGTTTCCCA
>NW_022111370.1:1012736-1014153 GCF_000313985.2 Echinops telfairi | reverse complement strand
ATGATGTATCATACATGAGTACAGTATCAAGAAGACTACAAAAGAAAATCAAAGATACCAGACCAATGGTTACTATGGGCGAAGTTGTTCCTTAGGAGGCATTGAGTTGACGTTAATGGTGGTAGAATAATATTGAAAAGGATATGAAGAGTATAATCAATGGCACTGGGTTACAAATGTGGAAGTTGTTGAATTGTAGAATGTTTTGTTATGTGTATTTTCCAAAATTTAAAAAAAATTATTTGAGCACATTATTTTAGTACTATATACTAACATATACATAGTTTGCATATGACTAACAATGCCTACAAGATGAAAATGTTCTAGAATTGATTGTGATTATAATTGTGCAACTCTTCTTGATATTATTGGCATTAAATTGTGTGACATGTGGATGAAGTGGCAATAAAACTGTTTTAAAAATAACTGTGTGTGTGTGTCTGTGTCACTGGTTTAGCTTCTCCAAAGAACCCAGATTAACACAAAGGAGTATACTACACTAATGCAAATGCATACGTAAAGTTTTCCACCAAGTCGAGTAAGTCAACTTGACTCATGGTAAGGATGGCTGTCATACTATAATTGAGCTCCATGGGATACTTAATTACTGATATTTTGGGAGTAAAATGCCAGGTCTTTCTTGTGAAGAAACTCTGGGAAAACTCAAATCCCCAAACTCAGTTAGCAACTGAGAACATCACCTATACCACACAGAGACTTAAAATCCCCTTAGAATCAATCATCAAGGTTTCAACAGTCTCTAAATAAGACATCTCATAAGACTTCTGAGAAACCTGGGCTCTCATACTTCAGCTGATGGATAGACTTCTCTTTAGACAATTCCTGAGTCATTATAGCAGTTGATAGCGCATCTTCCCTACAATATGGTGCATCTTTAAAACAAGCAATATGAGGTAAGTGTAGAATGGTGACAATTGTTTAACTTCATCATCCCCTCCCAGTTTGAGCTCTATCAATGCCTTATAAAGTATCCAGACTATAAAAATCAACTGTTAAATGATCCCCTTAGGGTGCCAATTCTACAAACTCAGCCTCTGACTTCAGAGAAGTTCCAAGTCCACAAGAGATGGTGCCATAATCACAGGCAGGATCTGAAAAGAAGACGGAATTCTGATGAAATATCCCTCTTCAGAATAGGTTGTCAACTTTATGGCTCTGAACTTGATGACATCAATTCATATAGAATGTTATTGAGTTCAAAATGTCTAAAGTGCTCAATGTCATGTCATTTTGACTCCAATTCCACTAAAAAAATTTTTTTTTCTCCAAGAGGCTGTATATGCTTTATTTATTTATTTTTTTGATTGGGGCTCATACAATTCATCACAATACATAGATCAATTGTGTAAAGCACATCTATACATTTGTTGCCCTCATCATTCCCAAAATTCGCTAG
>NW_022111370.1:996087-1011686 GCF_000313985.2 Echinops telfairi | reverse complement strand
TTCAGTGATGGACTGATAAATGCCAGGGCAGCCTTCTAATCCACCAGCCACGCCACAGCAAAAGAGCCAGGCTATTTCTGTGTCAGTTACAGCTTTGGAAACCTTCGTAGGGAGGTTATGGATCAGAATCAACTCAATGTTAGTGTTACTATTTTTTCAAAATCACAATCTAGTTTCTAAATTTAAAAAAAGTCCCTTTTTCTTAAAAGATTAATTAAATTAGGTTTTGATCACAAGAAACTCAGATTTCTCAAACTTCACTCAATACAAAGATTTAAAAGCAAAACAAAACAATAATATAAAAATATACTGTAACACTTTATATCTGAAGGAGCTTCTAAAGTAGGTAGGGAAATGTGATTATCTCTTAATTCCATTTATTCACTAATTATTTAAAGCCCCCTCATATGCCTATAATAATTTATAAAAATGAAATGGTTAGAAAATAATGAAAAAGAAGAATGAATGACTTGCATATACCCTAGCTCTAAAACTCAATTTGTGTACAGAATTTATGATAGTGTTTTTTTGTCAACTTGGCTGTACTGAGATTTTCAATGGTTTCACAACTGAGGCCTAATAATTTTTCCCTGGTGTAATCTGCTAACCCCATGATGGAATCTGCTGTGAGCAGGTGAGCAATTGTAGATGAGGGTGAAAGTCAACCCTTTATTCGTATCACAGCCCTGATGGAACAGAAAGGCCATTTGCTCAGAGGTATGGCCTGCTTCCTATATAAATGGTGACTGCGGAAAGCTTGCTTGCTTTTTCCTGGACAAGATGCTTCATCTGACTTTTGACTTCAGATTTTTTTGACTTGACTCAATGGCCTGCCAGCCCTATTGCCTGCTGATTCTGGGTGCTATCAGCAGCCTCCCATCTGACTTGCCAACGTTGGATTCATTCACCTCTCTAGACACCAGTCTGACCCGCTGACCTTGGGTTCATCAGACTCTGTAGCATACAGAGTTCCTGTCAATCCTCAGTTCATCAGCCCTTAAAACTTTAACAGCCACGAGAAGTCTTCAGCTTAATATTTAATCCATAGCCTTTAAATTGTATCAGACCTCTCAACTAGGCTATAGTTTCTCTTCTAAAATGCCACTGCTATTCTTTCATTGCTTACTCTTCCTGATTAGCCCTCGGCGCACAAACAGTTGCCTATAAGGTGGCTTCCTGGTACTTCTTTCTCTCAAAAATAACACAGCCCTTGGAAAAATAACACGAGGGGCACCTTTTTCTTCCTTTAACTACATGGAGAAAATCCAATCCAAATCAAATTCACTGCTCTTGAATCGATCCTGATTCATAGCAATCATATAAGACAGAGTGGCATTGCTGCCGTGAGTTTGTAAGATGGTAACTGTTTATGAGAGTCGAAAGCCCCATGTTTCTCCAGCAGAGCCCCTGGTGGTTTCAAACTTCTGACCTTGCAGTTAGCTGTCCAACCTGTAACCCCTATGCCATCAGGACTCCTTCATGAAGGAGTGGGGTAAAAACAAAACAAAAACAACCAAACTCAATGCCATCCAGTTGATGCCGACTCATAGTCACCCTATAGGATGGTCAAAACTTCCCGTGTGAGTTTTTGAGACTCTAACACTTTACAGAAGGGAGTAGAAATTCCTGCCTTTTTTTCCTGTGGGCAGCTGGTAGTTTTGAACTGCTGACCTTATAGATCACAGACCAACTTGTAACCCCACTACATCACCAGAGCTCCTCCATGTAGGAGAAGGAGAATCCAATTACTCGTCTGCTCACAAATGCTTCCTTTGAGGCTGTAGTCAGATATGCCTGCCCCCTCCAACTTCCTTTATGCTAGTCTGTCATCTTCCCCACGAGACACTATTTCTCTTCTGGGTTCAGTAATTCATTGCAATCATCACACAGAACCCACAGATGGGGTGGGGGTGTCAGGAAGTTAACAGGTCACCACAAGTAAGAATCAGAAAATATTAATGATTCAATCATTTTATCCAAATAAATGCCTCTTCTCAATCATAAACACTGACACTCATATCATTATCCTCAGCCTCTAAGCCACAAGACCCCTTGGCCCTGTCCTGCTTGGGTGATATAAAACCCCTTCATGGCTGATAACTTTCTAAAGAGTACCCTCCTCTGCAGGCCAGCCTCCTGCTTCCAGGCACTCAGCTTTACCTGTTGGGAGGCCATGGAAGGCAGCCGCTCCATCCCATGGTATCTGGTGCTCCCAAAGCTACACCGTCATGGTCTCCTTTGCCCCTATGTCTCCATACAAGGATAACAGACATGCATGGATCCTCCTTCTGCTGATTGTGACATCCTCTGTTCCTGCTTCTGAAATGCCTCACTCTTATACTAAGTGGAATGGCAAATTTCACCAAATTATAGCTGTCTACATCTACTTTGCCTACTCTGACCTATTGGTTCACAAAGACAGTGGCTAGAAGAGCCATAGCAAGTAACTTTACATTACTACAGCCTTCTACCTTCTTCGTGTTTTCCCTGCAATATAGCAAAATGATGCCGGTATACGCACATGTATCACACATAATACTCAACGATTTGAACAAAATGTATGTCCCAGCAGCAGATTGATGTACAATATCATTCAAGTTTCTAAAATGCTGATCTATCCCGTTTAGGGCAGTGGCAGGGCTCAAAACAAAAACTACTATTTTCACTGTAAAGCACAGTGCTCCTAAGAAGTTCCCAGGTACTCAGAGAAAGGAGAGTGGCTGTCGTAGCAAGGGCAAGTGCTTTCCAGTTTCATCACTTCCACTACACCAACCACAGTGTTTTCTCATCTTAATCCCTGGACTCTGTGTTGAGAGAAAACTCTGATATCAGCCAGCAACTTGTACATTCAGAGAGTCACCAGAAAGTCTGTCCTTTAGAAAAAGGAGAGAGAATCAAAGGAAGGAAAGGGGGAAGGGAAGGAACCAGGGTGGATGAAATGAAAGAAGAGGGAAAGAAAGAGAAAAGAAGAGAAGGAGGCGAGGGGAAGGATTCTAAAGGAAGGAAAGGGAAGGAGAAAACAAAGCCAAGACAAAGGAACGGAAGAGCAATGTGTTTCAGAGATTCTTTAACACTACAATTCCAGTATTTAGTTTCAGTTGCCCAAATTCCACAATGACTTTGTTTATAGGTTTGTCTCAGATCTTATAAAACAAGCCAACCCTACTGAAAGTTGCTGGCCTGCATTGCCTGTCTTGTCCATGACAGACCTTGGACCAGATATTTCTACTTGATTTAATAAAAGCATCCTGTTCAACTGGCATCCTTTTTCCAGCTTCTGGCTGATAAAAGTAAAGTGCAAAACGTTTCAGTAATTTGCCTACTTCACTGTCACAATACCCACCCATTGTGGTTCCTGAACTTAATTAAATAGGTCTTAGATTAACTCTAAATAGCACTTCTATTTAAAATTTTAAATGCTCTTTCTACTAAACCACATGACCACTTCAAATATATATTTGTGCAAATCACGGGGCACATGTTATCATGGGACAAATCTTTTTTTGCCATTTCAAAACCGGCACACTACAAAATACTTAAGAGATCTTACATTTCATAGTATAAAATCTCACTGCCCCGTGACAACCTTAAATAACAAAAATAGACAACCTCACAGGTACACCTCATTTAAGGAGCCTATTTCCAACAAAAAAACCACAGTTGTGATTGTGAGCACAGATGGGGTCACACTGAGCATGACATCAGGTGTGTATCTGCAAAGCAGAGGCTGTTCTTCTTTATGGGGAATGATGAGAAGTCAAAGACTATGCTGTAGTCCACAAAGAGGATGCTGTAGCGCCTACCAGATGCCTGGCAGAAATCAATGCCCTGCTAATGTAAATACAATGTAAAAGATAAAACAACAACAACAACAACAACTCACTAATCATTAAGAGAAGAGCTTGGGGAAAACAGAAAAAGGAGATCTTGGAAACACTGGAAGGACTGTGCTACAAAACAGGATGCATGAGAGATGCCTGGCTAGACCCACATTGCCTTCCCCCCAAAACATTCACTGAAGTCTTGGACAGCTAAGTGTTAGAGACAGGGTTGTGACACATTGCAAGGGTTCATGAACTTTGCTGATAAGTGAAAGGTTGGAAATTCAAGGCCAGAAGGGACTGGGTGGTTTACTTCTGAACATATCAACATTTTAATCCCTGGGAGCACAGTTCTACTCTGACACATATGGGGTCACCATAAGTTAGACGTGACCTCGTGGCAGCTTGTAAAATGTGTTATGGACATAGTCGTGCATCCAATAGGATTCCAAATCACCATAACAAAAGACATTTTAGAGGCTGACGTCTCTATCTCTTTCCAGGACATTTAAAATGTCCTTTGTCATATAAGAGTTTCTGAAAATTGCTGTATTCATGTAAAATGTTACCTCAGGACTTGCCAAAGTAATTTTGTCATCTATTTAACGTTAAACTTGACATGTATTGATGTTTCTGATGGAAATAGGCATGTTTAAGGTCATGTAAAACGTCGATGGTTGTTGTTGGGTGCCATTGAGCCCCTTTGAGATTCATGGCAATTCCATGTGACTGATGGGGACCAGCCCACAGGTTTTCTTGGAAGCAGTCATCTTCACAGAAGCAGAGCACCAGGATGTTCTCCCGCTGATGGTGCTGGTGGGTTTGAATGGCCAACCTGTATGCTAGCAGTCCAGCATTTCATGGCTGCATCACCAGGACTCAGTAAGCCCACTGCCATTGACTCAGTTCCAACTCACAGCAACTCTCCACGACAGAGAACAACTGCTCCTACGGTTTGTGAGATGGCAAGTAGTTACAGGAGCAGGCAATCTCGTCTTTCTCCCATAGAGCAGCTGGTAGGTTTGAACTGCTGACTTTGAGCTTAGCTCCCCAACACTTAATCCACTGTGCTAGCAGGTTTCTTTCAGGGTTACTTCATCTTTGGTGAAACCATCAAATAATGAGAGAGATGAGATGGCTCTGCTTATAGAGGCAAGTTCAGCTGAGAGCCTTCTTGTTTGCTGACTCTCTACCAAGAATGGTGTCCTTCTCCAGGATTGAGCCTCTCCTGGCAATATGTCCAAAGTACATGAGACAAAGTCCAGTCATCCTTGCTCTAAGGAGCATTCTGGATGTCCTTCTTCCAAGACAGGTCTGTTTGTTCTTTTGGAAGTCCCCGGTGCTTTCAATCCATGTCAACTAAAGGTCACTGCCGCTCCTTGATGCTGACTCATAATGAGCTTACAGAGCAGGGTGGAATTGCTTTGGGATTACCGATATTTTAAATCTTTACGGAAGCAGACAGTCTTATCTTTCTCCTCAATGATTCAGAAATGTAAACTTTGTTTAAATGATGGCATATTGAATATGAAGTCTATGGCAAACAAAGTTAATAATTTTCCAAGTGCACCAACTCGAGTCCATACAAAGCCAAGAAAATACATCAGTAAGCAAATGACAGAGATAGAATCTCACAGAGCAGAAGAGGGAAGAGTAAAACAGAGATGCAGACATGCCCTTGTCCCAAACACTGTGACTATTCTGTTTTCCTCTCTGATTTACTAATGTATCCTTTTAGGAGCAGATAGGGAACATCCTAAAATGTTTGTTTTTCTTAAAATGAATTTGCATCTCTTAATTGGCCTGTTATTTCATAATCACACTCTGATAGCTAATCCCTATGTCTTCTTTCCCTGTTAAGATGTTTATGCTGTGGAAAGTCTGAGACTATAATTAAATTATTGTCTCAAACAAATTAACTAGATCCCAGTATACATTAACATATCATTATGAATGGGGGAAACATGCATGTGGGCCCCAGAATATCACTCAATGGAACTGCACAGATATGGGTTTGCTTTTTGGACAAGTGGCTTCAATTCTGGTGCTGAAAGGGCATAGATAACAATGCACACAGGACACAAGGAAATAAGGGGTTGCGTGTAGTAAGAAGGCAGTGGGAGAGTTATAATAGTTACTTATCAAGTGTCTACTGCAATCCTTCACTCCTGTGTACTAAGGGAGAATGTACGTTCTACGACTACATTGATTTGGGGCTTGGTTTTGTGATTTGCTTTGCCAAATAAGATGCTAGTGAATTTGGTACATTAAAAAGGTCTGGGATGTATTTTTGAGGTTTGGTTCAGCTCTTGTGTCACTTACACCCCTTCAGAAAGGATGCTGGGAAAAATACATGTGGAAGAGATCTAACTATCTTTCAACACAGATGAGACTCCCAGCCACACCCAATCTCGAGCATGTGAGCCACAGACGCCTGTAGTGCTGTGAGTGTCAGGATGTGTGCCTGTTGTTGCAAGCGCAGTGAATGCTGGGATCATCAACTACCCAGCACAGACGTAGCAGTAGCCGACTAACACAGGAAAAGGAAAATGGCTTGAGGTCCAAGATTCATTTTACTTCTAATTCAGCTCAAAAATTAGATATTTACTTATATGCAGGTATATAATAATTATATAAATAATTCAGTTGCATATATATAATGTTATAGCTACATATATGTGATATTGTTATGATGGAATGCAATCATATCAACCCCAAAGTGATGCATGCATAATACAATCTGTTTCTGTGATCAATAAAGATCACTCAGGCTGATTTTCCATAAGTAGATTAGCAGGTTTTCCCTGCTATTCTGTCCTAGACTAAAAGCGCTGCTGAAACTCGTTTACGGAGTACCAAGATGTACGCCTTCATGAAAAGATGAATAGTGGCTGTGAGTGTGCTACAGGGACCAGCACACAAAACTAGGATTCACCTCAAGGAAAGTAGAGATTCTACCAGGGAACTGCCACCATTGCCCCAGACAGACTCTGTGCCCTACTCACTCTAGTTAAGACAAGTGATTAAAAAACAAGCTAGGACTGCACATAATCAAAGGAAGAGACCCAGCAAAATGAGGCAGTTTATCAAGTTCAGACTCTCCCGGTTTCATGGTAGGTAGGTGTAGTTCTCCAGCGTCTACTAGTGGGTGTTGTCATTGGCTGCCATGGAGCGCGGCTCAACTTGTCACAACACTTTCATGATAGGATACAATTCCTACACCAACTTCACAATGGTTACCTTAAAGCCCACTGTGGCAGCCCCTGTAGCACATGTCATGGGAGGTCTTGCTCCTTTTTTCTGACCTGCTACGTGACTACAACAAATCTCCACACTCCCCCCGCCTCCCAGTCAATTCTGATTCATAGCAACCTATGAAACAGGGTAGGACAGCCCCGGTGGGTTTCTAGGACTATAACTCATCAGGGTCGTAGAAAATATCAGCTGGTTGTTTCTAACAGCTGGTTTTTGGTTAGCCGCCACATTCATAACCACTAGGGCACTAGGGCTTCTTATATTACCAAGTACTCTTTTCTTTTCCCATGACTGTTCTCCCCTGATGACATGTCTAATGTATGTGGGGCAAAGTCTGGCCATCCTTGCTTCTTAGAAACCCACTCTTCTAAAGAACCTCTTCCAAACCAGATGTGCTTGCTTCTCTGGCAATCTACGCTCCTTTAAAAGTTTTTTTACCAGCATCCTAATTTGGAGGCACCAGTGCTTTTGATGTTGCCTTTCTTCATGGTCCAGCTTTCATATACCTGTGCTCTGATTGAAAGCGCCATGTCCTGCATCAGGTGCACCTAAGTCCTCAAAGTGACTACTTTGCTCTTTAACACTTCAAAGTGAGCTTTTGCTTCAGGTTTGCCCAATCCACTAATCTTTTCATTTCTGTGCATTCAGCATTTCCTAATAGTGTCTGGTACCTTAAAAACTGCTCCCATTGTGAGTTTGCAGTTACAATTTAAATTCGGAGAGGTTTACAATGATGATGCCACTCACAATGAAATACAGTGGCGTGCAACTGGAAGTCTTACTTTCCCAGTAGACTTAGGGGCAATCAATCACGCAGTCTCCTGGTTGTTCAGAAAGTCAAAGGCATCTTCTAACTACAAGTAGAGACATATACAGAAAACTGAAAGTTGGGGGAAGAAACTATTTAACCTTCAAAATGATACCAGATTCATTTAATGCTATCCATTTTATTTTTATAAATGAGAAGAAAACACTTGTAGATGATATCAAGGTCACAACTGTCTCTTACATCAAAATGATATCAAATCCAGAAGAGGAATGCTTGGAGAGGAAGACTTCTTCAGATGTGCTACTGAAGGAATTCCAACGGCTGAGCAAATCTGGGAGAGAAACCTTCTATTTACACAGTTGTTAAAAGTTGTTGTTTACTGTCTCTAAATACCACTGACCATAAGATTGATTTCCCTATGCAATGTAAAATCAAAAACATTAAACCGCAACTCAGTAAAATACAATTGAATAATCAATTTATCAAGTGCTAAAAATATAGGTATTCCACAAAATTCTGTGTTAACAAAAGTTAGATGGTTTAAAATTGCTGTCGTCTTATCAGCTGATTATTGGACTGTGGGTAAGAGGGGGACTGTGATGAGTAATGCAACTTTACATATAAAAACTCACTGTCATTGAGTCCATGCTAACTTGCAGACACTCTACAGAGTCACAACTGCTTCTATGGATTCATGTCAATTGTAAATACTGACCAAGGGGGAGCATCTCACTTTCTCCCATAGAGTGATTGGGGTTTCCGAACTATTGACCTTAAGAAGAACTTATATCTGAGCGGGCTTCAAAATTGTGTGGAAATAAATGGAATAAAAAAATAAGGAATATTCCCATGAACATTTTGAAGCCCCCTGGTATACGTTTAAACCAGGGAAACTTGGGATACTGGTACTTATTAGATAATTCTTTCAATATTTTGAGCCCTGGTTGTTCAGTGGTTAACTAATCCTTAGTTAGTGCGTGGTTACTAACTGAAAGTTCAAAGAGTAAAACACACCAGTTGATCCTCAGAGGAAAGATATGGCAGTCAATGTCTAGAAAGAGTACAGCCTTGTATGTAAACACACGGTTATTGAGAACCAAGGACCTCGAAAACAGATTATCATCTACTTTTTCCCAATAGTTGTTTTTTAAAATCATTTTATTGGGGGCTCTTATAGCTCTTATAACAATCCATACATCAAATGCAATTTGTGCATATGTTGGCATCATCATTTTCAGAGCAATTTCTTTCTACTTAAGCCCCTGGTATCAGCTCCTCTTTTCCCCCCTCCCTCCTACCCTTTGCACACTTGATTAATAATAAATAATTGTTATTTTCGTGTCATAAACCATCTGCTCTCTCCCTTCACCCACATTTCTGTTGTTCATTCCCCCTGTGGGGGGCTTAAGTTGTTCATTGTGATTGGTAACCCTTTTCTCCACCTTCTCCCCACACCTTCCCCCTATCCTCATTGTATTACTACTCCCATTATGGTTCATGAGTGGTTTATCTGTCCTGGATTCCATGTTTTGATAGCTCTTATCTGTACCAATGTACATGCTCTGGTCTAGCTAGATTTGTGAAGTAGAACTGGGTCATGATAGTGGAGGTGTGGGGGAGGAGGAAGCATTAAAGAACTGGGGTAATGTGTGTTTCATTAGTGCTATACTGCACCCTGGCTGACTCATTCCTTCCTTGTGATCCAATAGTTTTATTTAAATTGTTGAATTGTCTTCAATTAATGGCAATAATATATAGAAGAGAATGAAACACCGCCTCATGCTATAACATCATCATGGTTATAAACAGAGAAAGCAATACTATACATAATGTTTAGTTTATTTTTGTCAGACACATAATAATTCATTTTAATTCTCATAAAATCAAATGGTGGATACATTATAATTAAGCCTTATTATGGACCCAGCTCCTTGGATAACACTAACAATTTTCACTATACCAACGTGAAAGTTAGTGGTTCACACTCACCCAAAAGAAAGTTCTAACGGTGTGCTTCAATAAATATTACATCTGTGATAGGGGATTTTTGTGTGTGTATCAACATGGCTAGCATAGGAACATGTGGGCGGGGTTTAGCCTGTCAATCAGGTCACAGATTCGTTGGAGAGCTACCAGGATAAATGTGTCTCCAAGACCAGCCTCTTTCTCTCTCCCTGGTCATCTGACCAGCATGTTGCCTGTGTTTGCTGCTGTGGCTCAACTGTGTGTTATGCTACCTGTGGCCACACAGTGCTAAGCTCACTCCACTGCTGTGCTCTGCTCTGCTGTGTTGTGCCCATGGAGACACCACCCCATCCTGCTGTGTCTTCTGCCTGTGGGCTGGGGCTGCACCTCCTGAGGGTCATATTGAGTCTGTATCCTGAGGATCCTCCTAGACCTGCTCTGCCATGCTGCATTACTGGCCTGCGCTGCTCCTCCCTGCTTTAGCTGCTGGCTGTCTGATTCCTTGGCCATGAGCTACTGGCCACGTGAGTTAGAAAGGTCTTCAGTCTACTTACTGTCCCTCAAAAGTGAGCTGGAGTGAGCTCTCTGTACTGCTGTGTGGGCCAATTTGCTGCCGTGTGCCTTTTTGGTATATAAACCCATATGTATATGTATGTAAGTATGTATATATATACACATATATACACACACATATAAATATATACACAAATATATATATACACACATGTAAATATATATACATACCTCAGCATTCTGGTTTTGTTTCTCTAGAGAACCCTGTCTAACACAACATCCAGGAAAACTTTAAGGAGAAGTTCTACTTTGTAATACACGGAGTCACCAGGATCAGAATCAATTAAAAAAATAATAGTATAAGAGCAGAGTCCAGAATGGTGCAAGCCATCAGTGTCCTGGTCTATTAACCAAACATTCAGAGGTCCCCTTTGAAGCTGCACACACGAGCCGTGGCCACAGGGCCCGGTGATCAATGGTGAGAACCTGGAAGAGCACAGGTCTACACAGAAGTCCATGAGTTGGGAATCAAGCCGATGCTCATTTGTTCACTGTAGGCATAGAGAAGGACCCTGAAGTACAGACACTTCATATGACTGGCTCAGCTATGAAGTAGAGCCTTGGTTCAAAAAGAACTGCAGGGAATACTGTGGAAAAGCTTAAACGAACGGTACTTCAGGACACCAGCCCCTAAAAGGACCGGATAAAGTTCTTCTCGACCTCCTTTTATAGCTTTGTTCAATGGGAAGCCGAACTAGAGGATTTCAGAAGCTCTTTCCACTGCCAACTATATCTGGACCTCGAAATGATATCCAAATCTATATTTATTTCATTCAAATATGGAAGCTGTCCACACATTAGACAAGGTTCAGCTAGAAAAGGACAGCATGGCTGGTAAAGTAGAAGGTAAATGAAAGAAAAAAGAAAGAAAGAAAGAAAGAAAGAAAGAAAGAAAGAAAGAAAGAAAGAAAAGAAAAGAAAAGAAAGAAAGAAAGAAAGAAAGAAATTCACAGTGGCTGGAAAATAAAACAAAAAATAGAGCATGGCCAGGCCCAGGCCTGTTCTGTCATACGGATGGTTGCTGAGTAGGAAAGAACTCAAAGGCACCCAAGGACAACACCAAGGTCAGCCTGGTGTCTAACGATTGCCCTCCACCATCACTAATTTAAGCTGCAATACTTTAGTGCTCATCTCCCCTGAGACTGTCTCTCCCTGCTCAGTGAGAATTATCAAGGAATGAGAGGCTGTTGTTAAAACATTTGCCCATAGGCCTCGTCACAAGGTCTTCGAGGTCATGGCCGATCACAGACATAGTTGGAGAAGATCCATAAATTCTTAATTTATCCATAGCCAAGGGAAGAAAGAATTAACTGCTTGCCAAGTGACCATGAAGATTGTCATTTAGATGAAGTAATCAGAGAACTTAATATCAAAGAACATTAAATGAACGCGTTCCACCAGAGGAAGGGCATCTGTGTTCCCACTGAAGATAACTGCTGTGACTCCTTGGTGACACCGAGTGAAGATGACAGGGGAAGGTGCTAAATTCCATTTTGTTACCAGACTGACAATTTCAGACTAGCTTCTCTGTCTCTAGTCTCTCTCCCTCCATCAGTGATCATCTCAGCTGGGCTAAAGTCATCTTTTCATGAGAGTTCCTGTTCATTCCACAAAATCATTCAAGCTCTTCAACACAGCACTCCCTGATGGGTCAAAATTCCTGAGCACTTGACCTCATTACCTACAGAAAATGCACTCTTAACAAACGCCAATGTGAAAACAAGGATGGATATGCTTGTCCACAATAGTAGGTTAACTTTTACATGAATCAAAGACACCAAGATCAACTAATGCTTATTATTCTTAGCACAAAATGAATATTATTTTAATAGTTTTATTGGCATATATTTCACATTTTATACAATTTAATCATTCACTACTAATAAGATTTGTGCAATCATTATCACAATCAATTTTAGAAAATTTTATGATCATACTCATTGTTGTGAATGCCTCATTTTGACCCATTCTCTCCTGCCATGCCCTCTAGGAAATTATAATCCAGTTACTTTCTCTATAGGTCTACTTATCCAGAATTCCATAGGCAGAAAATAACACAAAACATAAACAAGAGGCAAATAAATAAATGCCTAGCCCCAATGACCAGACAATATATAGAACAAACTCAATTAAAAAAAAAGTAGAAATGACAGAAAACTGAAACAACTTTAAAATGGGTCAAAGGTAAGTCAAATAAGGTATTACATGTTACTCAAACTACATTTTCCATAATCAACTGTGATAGCAAGGCTAAACTCCATCGTAAATTGAGATGAAACTGTTTAAGAATTCAGGTAACAATATTTATGAGCCAGCCAAAGCAAAGAAACACAGTCATATAATATGTAAACAAAAGCACCGCTTCTCTGTCTCTTCTCCATTCAGACACTTTGAAATGCTTTAGAGGAACATCCCAGTTAACTGGTTGACTTCTCTTCTCTCTCTCCCAGTCACTTTCATAGTTCCTAGAGCTCTTAAAGCTTGTAAGATTCAATAATTGGTCTTTATTTACCAGAAGCAGTAGAGGAAAGGGAGTTGGGGGTAGGAGTAGAAAACGATTGTGTGGCTAATTGCTTACACGAACATCCTAAATGTCTCCTTTAGCATGAGACCAAGAGAACTAGACAGTACCTGATCACCTTACTGAAATTGTCATCAAAGATTCTATAGCAGAATCCTGCTCAAAAAGGGAAACTGCAGAACTGTGAAAGCCCATAGTATCCAAGCTCTTTGAATGAGACTGGTTGCACCCTCAAAAATCTTTAAATTTTTAAAGATAATCTTTAAACTAACTGTATGCCAAAAATATCACCTGACACCTCCAAACAAATGAAAAAAGTTTAACCAGTAAAAAATATTTGTCTTTAGCACTATGCTCTTTTAAGAACCATCTACACGAAATCACACTGACAAGAGATAGGAACTTTAAGGGGACAAGCACCGCAGAACCAGAGTGAGAATGGTTGTACGACTGAAGGGATGGAGTCCTGGTCACTTAATTGTACAGGTAGAAGTTGAACTGGCGTTTTACTCTCAACAGACAACAACAAAGTAGGTTGGATTGCTGTGTCTTCTCTTTCTAAAGTTTTAAAGGATCCCTTATGTTGATCATATTCTGGTTGGTTATTTTGTCACAGAATTATGTTATCAAAGACTCCCCAAACCACAAACCAACAACCGTCACCCACACATAAGCCATAGTTTTTAAGCGAACACATTTACTTTAGGTTTTAGAAGAGTTTGCTGCATATAAAATGATGACCTAAGTCGGTAGACAAAACAACAAATACTCTCCCTGCATTCCAGTCATTGAAAATTTTCTTATAAGAAAATGTTTATTTTAAGATGAGCATATGGACACAGATTAGCTAAGAGGAAGACAAAGACAAAGACAAAAATTGAGGCATGATGTCTAATTTAAAGTCGAGATTTTCCCATTTTAATGATGTTTTCCCATACAAACAATTGTAACTTCAACCTGTACCAAATCCATAGCACTCTCATATGCAGTTTCCATTAAGATAGTAAAACCATTTTCTACTGAATTATTGAATGCTTTTTGAAGTTGGCAATAGTTCATAGAAATGTGACATTCCAATGTGTCTTAGCGCTGTGAACTGTTACTGAAAGACATAACATCCTTGACAGTCTAATAAAAAATTCATTATCATTCTTCCCATGAAAAGGAGGCAACTCTTCCAAAATCTGTTAGACACGGGGCTTCTAAAGTTCTTGATTTCTTCTTATAGAGAGGACCTGATAGCATGTTTTCAAGAGAATCAAATAATAAGTGCAAATCATTCAGCCATGCTTGCACACAATGTTTTCTCACACCTATTTTCTTTCTACGCCTGTAGGTTTTCCATTGGCACACCCTTTCCCACCCCCGCAAGTCTGAAAGAGCAGAGGTAGCTGTGAAAAATGAAGATTCATTTGTATTGTCAGAAAGGATACCAGCTAAGAGATGACTTCAGGTACAGTTGAGAATCCAACAAACTTCTGCCTTTGGCTAAGCCTCTGCTTTCTAGTTTATAAACGTGGTTTAATCCTGTCTATTCCTACATGTGGGATCATTGGGAAGATTCAAATTAGATAAGGAAGGCATTTTATTTGATTTATGATCTTAAGATGCTTTGTTACAAAGTAAATGGATCTTGTTTCTAATAGCCAGTTGTGTGATGAAGAACCCTTAGAGCTGTGGTTCTCAACCTGTGGGTGGGGACCCCTTTGGGGGTCGGACAACCCTTGCACAGGGGTCACCTGATTCATAACAGTAGCAAAATTACAGTGATGAAGTAGCAACAAAAATAATGTTATGGTTGGGGGCTCACCACAACATGAGGAACTGTATGAAAGGGCTGCGGCGTTAGGAAAGTTGAGAACCACTGCCTTAAAGTATCATGGACAGTCAGAAGCAACAAATCTATCTTGGAATAGCCAGGAAGCTTCTTAAAAACGAGGATGGAAAAGCCTGGTCTCATGTATTTTAAACCTGTTACCAGCAAAGACTAAATCCTGCTGGTCATCATGCTTAGTCAAGTAGATGCTACGTGAAAAGGAGGAAGGCCCTCAATGAGATGGTTGGTGCAGGGGCTACATGGGGCTCCAACATCCAGAGAATTGTGAGCATGGCATAGGACTAGACATCTTAGGGTCCCTGAGTTGTAACCAAAGTTGAGGTTGCTTAACAACTAACAGTCCTTAAAGGCTAGTGTTTAGAACTTGGGCTGCAATCTGAAAGGTCTAAAGTTAAAATCCACTCGCCACTCATTGCGCAAAAATTGTAGTCTCAGAAATCCACATGGACAATTTTACCTTGTCCTCTGGGATTACTATGAGTTGGCATCAACTGGAGGACCGTGGGTTTGATTTTTGGTGTAACCACAAATAAGCAGTGTTCTATTGGTGAAGAATATGAAACAGATCTTGGGATGCTAGAGAATGAACAAACTGAACTTTGTAAAAAATACTGCCAGAATATTCCTTAGAAGAGAATCTGATGAAAAGCTTGAAGGTAAACAAGCGGCCATCTAGCTCAGAAGCAAAAGCCCACATGGAAGAACACATCAGCCTGTGTGATCACGAGGTGCTGAAGGGCTCAGTTATCTGGCATCAAAGAACAAAAAATCATATCACTGTGTGCTCACCTCCCTGATAGGATCACTGAAGAGAAATGGGTGCATAAGCAAATGTGGTGAAGAAAGCTGATGGTGCCC
>NW_022111370.1:992601-994438 GCF_000313985.2 Echinops telfairi | reverse complement strand
TTTCCACTGCCCTGGTCAGATAAAAGAGTTGGAAAATCTCTAATGGAGAGTATCTTTCTTTTTAAAGGTAGGTAGACGTAGCAGACAATGTGGAGAAGAGAGAGTGTTCTCTGTAACCCTCCCAGCACTGTGTTTGTTTGTTTGTTTGTTTGGTTATTATTGTCAGGTGTACCTGAATTGGTTCTAAGCCACAGCGACCTTATGTCTAACAGAAAGAAACACTGCATGGTCCTGCTACATCCTAACAAGAGTCCCTGTGCCTGAGCCCATTGTTGGATGAGTTAGTACTTTGATATTCAGCCTTCCCTTAGCTGACTGGCCATTCCTTAAACTAGCTTATCTGGAAATGAATCTGTATCCCTGGACCTCCTGGGTGGCACAACCACAAGCAAACTAATGAGGTTTTGCTTGTTTCTGTTATCAATTAAAATACGATACTGAAGCACCACAGAAACTCCAAAAGTTATTTTCGAGCATCCTAGTTCATATCTTACTCTGCTGCCTTGACAGACAAAAGCAGAAAGATGCTCAGCCTTCTGGGGAGCAAACATCAGGTGGGGACTGGTGGAAAAAATAAAACTGCTTTCATAAGATGGGGAAAAGCACTGATGTAAAAGGTCAATCAATAAATTTATAGAATCCTAGGAAATAGCATAGGAAAGCACAAAGCCAAGCATAGCAGTAGGTATATTGTTCTTACAGGCACAGCTAAAGTTGATAATTTGGGGAAAATTGGGGTCAACCATAGCAGTCTTGAAGTTTGCAGGCGTGACTTTAACTCTGGGGATCTCACTGCCCTTTCTACATTTTCATGCGTGTACAATGAGGACCGCACTAGCTGCCTCACAGAGATGTTGGGGACACTGAATGAGAACAATTATGAAAATTTATGCCCTTGCTTGAGGGATGTATGTGATTTGTGATGGGCTGTTCATCTAAAGGTTGGAGGTTTGTACCCATCCAACCACTCTTTAACAGAAAGGCTTGCTGAACTCTTTCCAGAAAGACTGCAGCCAAGAAAATCCTAGGAAGGACTTCTCTTTTGTAATGCTTAAGATTGCAATGAATAAAAATGGCCATGACAGCAAGGAGTTCTTGTTTTTGTTTTAAATATTTAACTATATTACTCTCTGATGGACCTCTAGTTCACTGTCCTAGTATTAGTGCAAATACCTAATGGTTGTTGTTAGGTGCTGGTTTTATTTTTGGTTCTGCCTCACCGTGATCCCTATATCACAAAACAAAACAGCGCGTGGTCCAGAGTTATCCCCACAGCTGATCTTACGTAGCTTCTGTGTCAATCCATCTGGTTGAAAGTCTTCCACGTGTTCACTGTCGATTTCTTTACCAAGCATGATGTCCTTCTCCAGGGACGGTTCTCTCCTATCTGAAATGTGTGAGATGGAGTCTCACTCTCCTTGCCCCTAAGGAACATTCTGACTGTATTTTTTCCAAGATAGATCTGTATGTTCTTCTGGCAGTCCACAGTACTGTCCATAGTCATTGCCAACACCTTAGTTTAAATGCACTGGTTTCCCTTCGGTCTTCAGTATTCACTGTCTAACTTCCACATGTGCATGAGACCATTGAAGATACCAAAGCTTGAGTAAGACATACCTTAGTCATATTTTTCAGAAGAGACCATGACAACATTTCCACAAGGCAACATTACAGATCAATTGCTACAATAGAAATTCATTTTTGGTAGAAGTCCAAAACAAAGAAGGAAAACACTTACTGGGATAGAGTGATATCCTTGCCCAATAATAGTGCACATTGATCAGTGATCATGAAGATGGCACCACATTGAGTGATATCCCAGGTAACACGACTAGGA
>NW_022111370.1:976594-991717 GCF_000313985.2 Echinops telfairi | reverse complement strand
CCAATGAAAAATTCAACTGGTAAAGCCTGTTATTAAACTATATCCTCTTCAATTAAAAAAAGCAGATTGCTAATAACTATCTCACCAGTGTTTTGTTCTTCTGTACACTGGCTGTCTAGGATTATGGACCAACTCAAGGGCGCCTGCCAACAGCACCGATGCTAGAAGGCATGCCCCCAGGAGCAGGGGGCTGTGTGCTGGATTCCTCCAGTATGGGGATTTTCAGAGATGCGTGCACATGTCTCACTGATGTCTTTTCCCTCTTGTAGGTGATATCTGGGTCTGCAAACCATTTCTTATCAATTCACAACAATGTATGCGATGGTGAGTACATTTGATGTTGATCTGGCATTTTTTAACTGTTTCACAAAAGTATGAGTCTGTGATTATTTGGATAAAAGCAATCTTATAGTGCCACAGATAATTTGAAAAGACTTATTTTGAATGGATGTCATGATCGTTTTTGTAGTTAAAGCTAAGGGAATACAGATTACGTCCTGGGAACATTTGAGGAGGCAATCCTCACATAGTAAAACTACATAGACTTCCAGATTCCCAATGGATATAATTTACTAAAGAATGTATATGTATGTGTGTGTGTGTGTGTGTGTGTGTTTGTACAGATTAGAAAATACTTTTAAGCAAACACTCAATCATGAATTTGTTCCATGCATGAATTGTCTAAAATTTCCGGATATAGAAGGTTCTGGAATACTGTAGTAAAGAAGAAAATTGGCTGTCCAATAGAACTTACATTCTTAGAGGAGACTTAGAGATTAAGCACATAAATTGATGTATAATGCATTGCCAAGTATTGATAAGTGTTCTTAAGAAATGTCAAGCTGTCTAAGGAGATAAGGTGAACAGAGGATCCTCTTTACAGAGAGGGGGGGGGGAGAGAGAGAGCAGTCAGTAAATGTCAGACTGAAAGTAGTGTGACACGCAAACAGGAGAAATATGTTCCAAGCAGAGGGACCAACACATTGAAAGACCAGACACAAGGGCATCGAGAAATGAGGTGAAGGGTGAGCTATTGGATCGCTTCCTAAGTAGTTTAAACTCTTAAGCAAGAATGATCTGAAATGTAAATCCCCACCCAACATGCAATTTAAAAAATAGAAAAACTGTTACAAAGGAAAAAGAAAATCAGGAAGGTCCGTGGCTAAAGCACAGAGTGTGAGCAGCTCTGGGGAAGGGGGAGGCCAGGCGCTGTGCCGGGCGCTGAGCCGGGGGAGTGCGCAAGCAGTGCTGATGGGTAAGAGGTGGATCATGAAAGCCAATGCTGGTAGTTTGTAACCTCTTTGTGAGAAAGGCCTGGAGTCCTACTTCGGAAAAACCACCCATTAGCATACTTCTGAGAAACCACCCATCAACAACCCCACGGAGCGCGACTTCGCTCACACACATGGGACGGCCGTGGAGTGGAATCCACTACTCTGCCGCATCCACGGGAGCAGGTAACACTTTAGTCTGTGAACGAGCCAGGCAGTGTCAAGGTAGCAGAGCAGTATTCATCTTTCAGGTACACTTTCTACTTTAAACCACACCTGAGAAGCGTGGCTAAAGAATTACAGGTTATTATAAGACTGTCAAATAATTAGCTCTGATAACGCGACAAAATGTCAACGGCAAATTTTTTGGCCAAATATTCCAGCTAAAAACTGTCTTTGAGACCATTTATTTCAGGCCTCTTGTGCTTCACTGAGCAGGACACGCATTTGCATAAATGATTCCTTCTGCCTGCATGCCCTTGCTTGGATGGCTCCTCCCTCTCATTTGGTTTGTGCCCAGTTTGTCTCACTTTACCCTTCTCCTGAGCTCCAGGGTGCTCTCGCTCTGAGCACTTGTTTCCCTGCATGTCATTGTCTGTCCACTATGCCTCCACTCCAGTCTGCTGTCTTGTCCTTTACGGTCAGATCCATGTCTTTTTTTAATCTTTGTAATCCCAGAAGCTAGCACGTGGCACAGCACGTGCTGAATAAATGATTGTTGAATGTGGAAGTAAACCTTGGTTCTTTCCCGTTGGACTTTCCCTGGATACATTTATTCTCTATCCCACTATTAAATTGGATATATACTTTCTTGTGTTGTTGGATAAATTGTCTGAAGAAGGTTAATGTCAGGACATGAAACTATCTAAATATTTTCCAACTGTTCACCATCATTGCACTTAAGTATAGATCTGTTAGGTACCTGTACTTAGGTATAGGTCTTCATCTGGGGACACAAAACAAAACAAAATAACACCGAGAAACAGATGAATGGTGGTTGTTTTCTTTTCAGAAAGTTTGAGATAACAAAGGCAGAGCAAAATTTGTTAACTTAAATGGGAACCCCAACCTAAATCAATGTATGGAATGGCAATTAGGTCTTTGAAAATAGTCATTTGTTTGATGCCTTGAAATACTCATTATTGGATTTTCTCTAGTGGAAACCCCAAACTTGTGGATCGTCACAGAATTAATTTGATTCTAGAAAGAAGTCTATGTTTAATTAGAGAGAACATCCCAATTTAGGATTAAGAACATAAAAGAAAATCTGCTATAATCCACAAGAGAAAAACTCTTCTTGAATCACTGTAGATAACAGACATCTGTTAGCTGCCAAGAAAGCCCTGATGGGATAATTATTATGTGATGGGCTATTAGCCACAAGGCCAGCATTTGAAACTACCAACCGCTCCTAGGGAGAAAGTGAAAGCATTCGACTTGTATCAAGAGTTGTCATCTTGGAAACCCACAGGAGCAGTTCTCTGCTGCCCTATGGGATGACTATGAGTGGTATTAACTCAATGGCAGTGCTATATTCAGATATATATTGAATATACCAAATTAGCCAGAGCATCTAACAGACTACTCTGCTATACATCTAAGCAATGATATTATGATTGAGACCATCTCCAATCAGTCACCCTTTGGTTGTCAGAGTTCATATTCCAACTTTTGATCCAGCTCCAACCATTTGACAAGCAGATGCTAGAAAGCACACATGCCACTCCTGTCTGTGCACACAGCTGTGTGCCCTAAAATGTGTGCTTAGTTAAATTCTGGAATAATTCCAGATCCCAAATATCACGAGGGGAAGAGTATTTTGGATTCATTGTGTTTCAACACGCTATGGAGGTAAAATGAACTTGCTTGGGAAATATATTTTAAGGACTGATAGAGATTTTTTTTTCACTTTGTTAACCAAATACAAATGAATGTTGTGGGTACAACAAAATGTTTCATTCCATAGACAAACGGTTCACAAATCATTGCCTTCCAAGTGAAAAGCCTTTAGAAATAATTACGGTGAGTAAGTTGATGACATATTATTTTTTACATAACCCTTTATGTTAGATAATGATTTAATAAAAATATGTTAGATACATGGTTTATCTATAATTACACCCAAATGAGAGATCTGAATAGTTCATTCTGGAGGAGTTAAATGATTTTCTATGATTGCCAAAGTTGGTGCATACCTGAGATGGACCATGAACTCAAGTCATCTGTCTCCTGGTCTACACAGGACTCAGACGTCAAGGGCCCTAAGATGGTCTAGCTCACTCAAGGGTGAAATGATGCTTTTGTGTGTGATGTTCTTAGACATTTTAGAAATGGTCGGCCATTACTGCTTTCTCAATAGCTGTCAGTTAGTTACCGTGTCAAAGCTGAATAGGCAATTTTATTGCAAATATTTTATTAGAGATCTTCTGAAAATCTTTGCCTCTTCCAAGCATCCCATAATCAGTATTTGGCAGCTTACAGTTAGAAAACTAGAGAGAGAAGCGTGTGCTGAGGCCAGCAGATGAAAGGAAGACAGCTGCTCCAAAGTCCAATTCTCTCAAAGTCACCAGTGGGTGCATTAAGAGCCCTCTCTGGTCCATAGTACTGCTTGAGAGTACTGTGAGGACACTCGTGAGATATTGGAATGTCCAAAACAATCTGCTTTAACTTTTCCATTTCTAATCCATACTTAAATGTGTCATTAATGACTTGAAATCCCACACTATTGAGGGCATTGGAGGTCAGGTCAAGTTCTGTTTAAACAAAGGAAGGAGAGGGATTTAGTCCATCCCAGCTGGTGTAGGTGCTAGAGAAGCAGTAAAATGAAAGAGATTAGATGACATTTATGGATGAAGGGGATGAGAATTAATCTAATGCTGCTGCTGAGGTTTCTGGCTGTGATTCTCAATAGACTTTGTTGGGAGATAGTGGGTCTGGACTATGTTTATTTTAAAGTTAGGTAGACAAGTAGACTGTGCCTGGCCAGGACTTTCCTGTAAAGCAACAGTGAACTGTACCCAAGGGCTTATCACAAATCAGCTTCAGCATAAAGTCTGGACATTTACAGGCATTGTACCTGTTAGCTCTAATGTGATTCCTTCTGCATTTTTCGTGGTTTACATTTATGAAAGCAATGCAAACCATGCATCACTAGGTTTGTTAGAGAGCCTGCTTTATTTGGTGTCATTAAAAGAAAGCAATGACGAAGTACAGAGGCTAAGAACGTCAAGGCCACCTACATGGATTTAGATACCACAATGAAAAATGATCATTAAAGGGAAGCAATTCTCTCTTCTCTATTTAGACTCATGCCACTATAATAAAGTAATGAGAAAATAAAGTAAATGTAGATTTTTCTTTAAAATGTGTTTAGTAAGGCTGTGATGATCAAAAAAGTCACAAGTAGCTCGGAGTGTTATAACCAGTTTTGCATTTTGATTCTGGCAGTGGATTTTATTATGAAGTGACTTCCTACCATGTTGTCATTCTGTACAATATATTACATTTAGTCAGTACAATTAGTTTGAACCCACAAAAGTGTAGAGGTCATTTTTACTTAGTGGATAAGAACATGGGTTTTTGAGTCAGGAAGACCTTAATTCAAATACAAGCTCAATCATCTTTTCTGAAGAAGACACCCAATGTTTCTAAGTGTTTGCGTCTTTGTAAGACAGAGATAATAAAAATTAAATAAGTTAATTTTAATACTAAATGAATTAAATATAAATCTTTATAATCATGTTGTTGTTAGGTGCAATTGAGTCAGTTATGATTCATAGCAACCCTATGAAAGAAGAAATCAATTACAGTCATATACAGCACATCAACAAATATTGGGTTTCTGAACAGGGTGTAGAAGAAATGATGGTGATTCCATGTAAGTATCTTCACATTACAGGTGGCAGCTTATTAGTTTCTAATGGATGAAATATAGAGTAATACCTATTAATGGAGAAACTATGATGATTGTTTTTATATTTCAACTGACTAAGTTATGGTACCCATTACTTTGGTGAAAGATAAGATGAAATCTTTTTGGCTTTAGCTAGGTTCCCTTCCATAACATGGAAAGACGTTAATCAATCAATTGAAGACCCCCAAGAAGAAAAAGGAAGTTTTGCAAGATGTGTTCAATCTCCAGACGACAAATAAATATTTTCCCAGAACACTTACACTCTTCTCTCTTCAAATTGCCTGGTTTATGGATATTGGAATACTACTGGCAAAGAAGCTTCCAGCCTGGTGCCCAAGCTATGGCTTAGAGGTTTTCCAGCCACCCCAAATCACAAAAGACAATCACAGAAAGCAAATGCCACCAAATCCCTCCCTCTGCATTCCTCTCCACATCTTTCCCTTTCTACATTTGGTTTCTCTACCCTGAGAAAGAAACCAGGAGCTTAGAAATTATATAGCCAATTGTTCATGATCCCGGCAGATTATGGACACATAGGTATTCCTTTGATTCTCTCTGTTATCTCTTGCTATTTCCATGATCTAAGTTCCAGTCTTTCCCCATCTCCTAAGCAAGTAATACCTATGTCTACAGAAAGAAACCACTATTTCAGCTCCATTATATTGGTGATTACTTGAAATTTCATTTCTTCCTTTGTCTGGAGTCTTATTTTTTACTTCTTTTTCGATTTATGACCTTATTTGTACCATTACATTTTACGTTGACATTCCTCTTCTTAATCTAATGATGCTCCATTGAAGATACTTGCTTCTTCCCATAAGTAGGAATTTGTCTTTATCATTTTACCAAGGAATATTCTAAAGACCCACCGAATGGAAATGCAAGTCTCTTAGTAATACTTCTGCATGGTATAAATTCAACTTTCATTTAATCAGTGTAGTCATACACATTGCTCTTAAGTCTATGACTCATTGAGTGTTTCTAATTGTAACAATAAATTCTAAAGTGCTATGTATATAAAACCAGTTTTAGGATGATTGGATCTACAGATTTACCATAATTATGATTAGAGGCCATTGCAGCTGCTTTGCACAGGAACTTTATTAAAATTTAAAGTACATCTATAAATAGATAAGTGCTCATTCTAGATCAAAACTCTGAAAATTAAATATTTACAAATACAGCTCATTATGTACAACCAGAGGCCCAAATGGCCTAAAGCCAAATAGCCTCAATGCAGTAATTCCCACGGTGAGTAAACTATGTTCATGTTAAATAACTTTTAAAATGTTGTGAAAACAGTTCATGTGGGCAACTCAACAAATACAGCGTGGATCCATGGTTCACTGTTGTAATGTTAGTATCTAAGCACTGGGAAGACATTGCCTAATCTATTACTTGACACATGAAAAGGGTATTATTTGGGGTTTAGTCACTGCATGGACTGACTTTATTCTTGAACTTTTAAGATGCCAGTACATTGGGGCTGATTTTCTTTTATGATTATTAACACAGGAAATCTTATTTTTTGTAAGATTCAGTCAATAAGTACCATACTCTGGATTGCTGTAGAATATGTACACCAGAGGATTCAAACCATACACTGAGATATCATTCTGATAGATACAAAGTAGATTAAATCCATTTATTGAGAGGGGGATAATTCCATGCTGGGAAAAGAAAACACACAATACAATTGGGAACCACATTTTTATTTGTCCTGGAAACTTTTTTTTTTTCCAGGATTAAAGTCACTGGCCTATTAAATTGTTCTGGGAAAAGTAACAGAGTTCATTGCATGGAGTGTTCTACTTTGTCACAGTTAGAGTCTGGATTAATTATTAGTTACGTGCATTAGAGCAAGTGGAGGAGACATAGAGCAGTAATAAAATAACCTTTCCCATTGGGTGGTCCTTCATTGTCCTCAGGACCTTGTGGGGCTATTGTTATTGTTAGAAGCTTTTAAGTTGATTCCAGCTCATAAGCAACCCCAAGGGCAGCGACAAAATAATCACTGCGGACTTTTGTATCATTTGCACAGTTGTGATGTTTGAGTCTATAGTAGCAGCCACTGCGCCAACCCGTCTCTTTAAGCATCTTCCTCCTTTCCACGGACCCTCCCCGGTACCAGGTATCATGTCCCTCTCCAGGGATGGTCTCTTCTGACAACGTGGCTAATGTACGTGAGATAAAGTCTAAACTTCCTCCCTTATAAGAACATTTTGGTTGTACTTCCAAAAATGATGTTTGTCCTTTTGGCAATGCATTATCCTTCTCATTTTCTTCACAAAGACCTCACTACTAGTGGATCATTTCTTCTCCAGTCTCTCATATGTATTGTCCATTTTTCATATGCATATGAGGTGTTTAAACATACCGTGGCTTTGGTCAAGTGCACCTTTGTCTTCAAAGGGGCGTGCTTGCCCTTCAATACTCGAAAGAGGACCTATGATACAGATGCACTGTCCAGTGTGAATTCTAAGCTTTGGGAACTCATGGTTTCTCTTTCAGCATCCTTTCTTGGTCATGAGAAGAGAGTTGAAGGAAAGATTGCTGAACGACTAAAGTGGGGAGATTCCTTAGACTATGGAGCAAAGGAACTCAGTTTGATATTCTCCTGACACCAAAGACTACATGAAGTTTTAGGAATTGGCCTCCCATGTCTCGACCCATACACAATGTATTATCTTTTCAATTGCCTCATATGCATAAGAACATTGAATGATAATAAGGGAAGACCGGAGAAGAATTGCTGCATTTCAGTTGCTGTGTTGGCAAAGAATACTGAATAAAGTGTAAACAACCAGAGAAAACGAGTAATTAACCTTGGAAAAAAGTATAACCAAAATGTCCCCATAGAATCTAGGGTGCCAAAACTTTCCTGGACAGGTCATCAGGAAAGACCAGTCACTTTTACAGAAATGTCATATTTGGTAGCGTTTAAGGGAAAATGACGTAAAGCCTGCGTGGGATGCTTTGCTATGATGGCTGCAGTAACGAGCTCTGTGGACCATCACTGTGGGGTGGTACAAGTACCAGCAATGTTTTATTCTGTCATTCATAGGTTGTTTTGCTTTAAGTAAACTCAATGCCAACTAACTAGAACAATGATCCTTCCAGAGATTTCAGAATTACCTGATAGGTCTTATCCTTTCAGTTTTGGTCATTTGAACCCTGAAAGCAACAATGGTTCCCTGTTTTCCTTAATTTCCTGGAAGCAGAAGTCAATTGGTTGCATACTTTGTCTTTCATAAGAAAATGAAAAGTGAAAATATGAAAGAAGGAAATATTATAGCAGTTATAGTATTTACTATCATTGCTAAGAATTTGTGGCAATTAATGTAATTAAATTAGCATTTTCCATTTGATAATACAATATGTTAGATCATCGAATTCTGAGAGCCAGCCTGTACCAATTCAGGGTTCTGGAAAACAGTTCCCATCCTTGTGTTTTGTTTTGGGTTTTCTGTTTGTCTTTGAAGATTACATTCCTTCCCGCGCCATTCCTCTGTGGAAAAGCCAGCTCCCCTCTTCCCTTTGCTTGCGGGGCAGACAGTGACACAAGAGTCTTTAGTGAGACAATTATGAGTCTGAGAGCATAATGTCTCCTGCAGGCAAGGCAATGTGACTGCTGCTTAGCTCGTGTTAGAGAAACCTGGAGCTCTTCCTAAAAGTGTGCGTTTTTGAGAAAAATCCTCTTCTGGTCAGTTAATATCTTCCCCTTCTGTGTCTTTCCTCATATGCTTCCTTTCCTATGATGTCATAAAAGTAGCTAACCATTCACTATGAAAATAAATCGGTAGGAATTTATTTTATAGGCAAAAAATAGGCTTAATATATTTCAAAGCTTGCGAAACCATAGGATCCGTGACTGTCAAGGTACTATTGAAACATGTACTCAATTCTAATAGAGTCCGAATGAAAGATTACATATTAGGGGACTATCATTAACATTTAATTTACAAAGACTGATAAGTCATTCACGACTGATATTAAAGAGCCATTACTGAGAATTCACATATGTGCACATTCATCTAACTGGCTCCTCCACATCTCTTTGGGTAACTTGTAGGAATCACTCACGCTTAAAAGAAGGTTAATTGCCTCCCCTAAATAAACACTCATGCTTAATGCCTCCAACGAAATGACATGTACTATTTGTTTCATTTAATGATGAAAACCTGATGACCTGTGATATTAGAACAAAATAAGAATCTTATATTTATTATATATCAAATGTAATTGAGAATACTTTTCCTAGAAAATGGAAAAATGAAATAGAAAATTATATAATAGACCATATAATTTATTCAAGAAAATCAACAGCATTAAAAACACTTCTTTAATCAATATTCCATGTTTTAATATTTAAGAATATGTGCACATACAAATATGCAAGATCACATCAACAAATTACAGATTCTAACTCAGTGTGAAAAAAATTTCGTGGTCTCAAAATTATTCCGAGCTCAAGGTACCAACATGAACAAAAATACTTTCCCATTTATATTCCACCTCTCAACACTTGCGCAAATACACAGAGCCCAAAAATATCTTTTGCAATTATCTTAATTATGTTACCTTTGATTTCTCTTACAAGGGTAAAGCATTTAAAATGGTAATTCCTCATGAATGTCAGCTGGGTTTCAAAATCATTATTTCTTTGTTGGCTGCACTGGTGTTTTAAATGTTTGCTTAAATGGATAAATGAGATGTTATAGTAACTAGTTTTCAGTTCCAAAGAGCAGGTGTGGTAGGGCCCTGGGTTTGAAACCCCTTGAGCTGCTGTTGCTGGTGTTAGGTGGCCGAAATGTGGTTCCCACTCAGCTCTGTCCAGCCGACTGAACCTTTGCCAAGCCCTGGGCCATCCTTGCAATTGTTATGTTTGAGTCTCTTATTGACGCCACTGGTCAATCCCTCTTGTTGAGGGTCTTTCTCTCGATTCCAGACCTTTGCCTTTACAAAGCACGGTGTCCTTTTCCTAGAACTGACAATACCATAAATCAAATGCATCGACTTTTCCAGGTCTTCTTTATTTAGTGCCAAGTGTTCACATGTGGATATACTGTTTGAAAATGCCATGGTTTGGTCAGCTACACCTTAGTTACCCACATTACATTTTTGCTCTTTAGCACTCTGAAAAATCATTTGCAATGGATTTACTCAATGCTGAACATTCATTGATTCCAACAAAATAAAATGAAATCCTTGACAAATTCAAGATTTCCTCCATTTATCGTGGTATCACCTATTGGCCTAGTAGTGAGGATTTTATGTCTTCTTCACATAGAGTTTTAATCTGTGCCAAAGGCTGCAGCTTTTAATCATGCAACTATTATGTTCATTTAAAGATGGATATATTTCCCATAGGTATATTGGCATGTGTTGATAGAAGGCCTCTATCTATTAGGAAATTGAACCAAACACAAGATGGCTTCCTTTAACTTAAAACTATGTCTTTTCTGTGTGTGTGAAATATTTTGTCAGAGGAAGGACAGAGATTGGAAAGGGATTATGGAGACTCATTACTATATGTAAGGTCTGGGTGAATCATGCAAGTTGTACGCATTTTTGTATGCTGCTTAATCACTGGGTATTGCTCTACCCTACTTGAGGATAATGTATATTACATTATCTCCCTAGCTCAATTTAATATGAGAAGCAAGTAAGTCAATGAAATTTCCAAAATGCCAAATTAACAAGTCACTTTGTCCATAATTCATCAAATGAGTATTTAATGATCAAGTACAATGTAAGAGAGATGATTCAGAAAGAATTCTTAAATTTAATAAGCTAATAAGGGAGATGTAAGAAATCACCCAAGTTGATGCCTGCCCAATCAATACACCTGGTATGTCCGTGAAGTCGACCCCGTGATCCTGACGGCATTCCAGGGTTGCTTCCATACTAAGGAAACTAGGGAGACATGACTGAAAATTAATTCTACATATCAGTCCATGAAAACTCTCTTAATCCCGACATATTTGACCTACAAAGAATCATGGGGATGGTGCAGGGCCAGCTAGTAATTTCCACTGTTGTGCGTAGCACAGCCATAAGGTGGGAGCCAACTCAGCATCACTAACAACAATAAGACAAATGCTCTGGAGGCTCACAGGACGGGGACAGTGATGTTGATTAAGAGCAGGGTGAGGAAATACAAAGAGGGTGTCAACATGATGCTACTTCCACTGGACTGTGGAAGAGATTGCTCGTTGAATCTCACAGAAGGAGACAAATGAATGGTGGGCCAAGAGGTTCGACAGGGTGTGGCTCTCTCTTAACTGTTTGGACCACTAGGCATGCATTGAAACTCTTCAGTTAACTCACTTAAAGCTATTAAATAAGGATGGAGAGGAACAAGAGGTGAAAAGAGAGACAAAGGATGTTTACCAAGCATAGAATATATCTAAGACATTGAGTGTGGTGCATTTTTATCCAAAAAACTAATTTTAAAAGTGTTGTGTTATCTCTGTGTCCCAGAGACAGGTCTGAAGATGGGCTGCTTGTTCCACATGAGAAGTAGCAAGCTCAGCCTCCTGAACATACTCCAGTATAAGGAGTCAGTCAAGAAATATGACTTCTAGGGTTCAAGTTTACACATGTACCAGTTTATTCCCCTAAAGATGTATTCATACGTCTCTCTGATCAACGGATGGCTGCAGACAAGTCCTCACCATAATATACTTATCCTAGAGCACGTGGGGTACCTTCAAGCAAAGACAGGCATGCGGTGGCTTTTGGGGAAATCCACTCTGTCCGTTATATTCCAGGCAAAGTGGTCAGCTGAGAAGGTTGTGAGGACTGTTTTGCAGAGCAAAAAAAGGATAATCTTGACATATTTTCTTGAAGGATACAGGACACTGCTGGGGGATTTTGGGAAGAAGTGTTGAGAAAATTGAAGACTGCATTAATGAGAAAAGTTTCACCTAGGAACTCGAGGTAGTTAGTTTATTGTGCCAACCTGGCCGATAAACACATGTGGGGTTAATGGAAGGGTGGAGAGATAAATGGCTTGGTTATCCTCGCCTTTCTAGGTCTCGGGTCTTGCTTTCTGATGGTCGGAACTGCCTTAGCCAGTTTCCTGCTTTATCTGGCAAGGCTCACTTCCTGCAAGACATCCCTGAGGAGAAGCCACATGGACCTACCCCCATGCAGCCCTGGGTGCTGGAGCACCCCTGTGGAGACCCCTGCCAGCGCTGAAATGTTTACGCATTCATTGACTCAGCTTTTCTCCTACAATCGTCATCATTGCATCTGTTTTGTGAGATAGAGGAGAACTTTGTGGATTGGTGTGGGACATATGGGTTAATGTTGGACTTGTGGGCTTGGGCAGGACTGGGTTGGGATGTTTTCTTAACCTTTATATAAAACTCTATCTTATACATGAGTTTCTGTGGATTTTTTCTCTAAAGTACCCAGACTAACACAGAACTTTTTTCCCTCCTGCTGATGGACCTACTCAATCTCTGAGGTTAGCAAAGGTTGTCCTAGGAGAATATCTCCAAGAAACCTTACCCCATCCACCCAAAGCCCTGATCTTTACCAATCAGCCTTTTTGTTTCTCTCTTGTTGTTCTTTTTTTAAAAAAATCATTTTATTAGGGGCTCATAAAACTCCTATCACAATCCACACATACATCAACTGTGCAAAGCACACTTGTACATTCATTGCCCTCAGCATTCCCAAAACATTTCCTCTCCATATAAGCCCCTGGAATCAGATCCTCATTTCCCCCCTCCCTCACTGCTCCACCCTCCCTCATGAAACCTTGATAATTTATAAATTATTATGTTTTCATATCTTACACTATTTGAGATCTCCCTTCACCCACTCTTGTTCTTTCCACACTTAAAAATACTTAAAAGGAACATGATTTGAGTCTGTCAAGGATGCCAACTTGCCATTCTCATGAGGTCCAGCATGTAGAGTTCTTTGATGAGGAGTTAGACAGGGAGGAACACTATGTTCATAAATGTATCATGTTAGATGGACTGACCCTCTCATTTTACCAGGAACCAGAAAGAACTTGTAAAGGGACCTAGTCCTTTGAGAACATTTCTATTTCATAGAGGAGGGAACGCAACGGCAGCCTTGCAGGAGCTCTGGCAGATGATGCCCCTTCTCTGTGCCTCCAGGGTCATGGGGGTCTTAGACCCCTCCATCAGCCCTGCTCATCTGTTCCCTGTTCACCCCACCTCTGCTTATGGTGGGATAATCACGGCATTCAGCCTCTATCCATTCAGAGCTCCAGATTTCATTTGGACAAATGTGGAGGGAAATCATTTATCCACTTACTAGCAGCCTGACCTGAGGCAAGATGTACAATGTCTTTGAACTTTACCTATGAAAGAAAAATAAATGCACCCGAGGGGTGTTTGAAGAGTTCACAGATCGGTATATGTGAGTGATTTAGCATGGACCCTGGCATGGAAGTATTCCAAAACAGCAACGCTCTGCATTATACAGTTGTTACGCCTGTTTGACATCTATCTCAGTGCTGTCTCCTTACACGTGCACTCAACACGGTTCTTCTGTATTTCGGTAGCATTCCTGACAGGGTCCGAACTAGCCCATAATGGCTCACAGACTAGCTTTTGTTCCCGGCACTGGACTGGACCCTGGAGAGGAGAAAAGAGATTTTGAAAACATGTGGGATAAAGGAACTCTCTGAAGAAGGGATTCCTGGTGAGATTAGCTAAGGTGATGTGACTGATAGGATTGAATGAACGTTTCTGACGGCATCAGGAGGGAGCCCAGCAACGTCGCCTTGCAGAAATAGAAGACATGAAGTAAAATCGCCAAAGATACTACATGGAATTATCTCCATAGTGTATAATGTCATGTCTGGACAAAAGTTCAGAAGTAACTATCAGACTCAGCAACTCCCTCTTAGACACCATGCTGCCTCTCAGTATAGGAACTGGCATTTCCCGTTAGTTTTTAAAAGCTCAACTATGAACAACAAATATGCATTAGTTATTTGCTTTAATCTCTGTGGGATAGATTGCCAACTGCATGTGCAATATCTGTTTTGGCTTCTACATGAAGAACAGAGTCCTAATTTTAAGAATAGGTAGATATCTTAATTAATTAGAAAAATATATACTCCATCTTCTCATGAAACTATGAGTGGTCAAAAACACTGGCAGTCACTGGGTGCAGCATCTGGTTAAAACGTCTTAGAGCGTGCTGACATATGAAAAGGGACTCTTAGATCTTCCCAACATTTCTCCTTCTTCTTTCTCGGAATGTGCCCATAAAAATTAGGGCTCAGAGATGCAAACACATACTAATCCCTGCGGCTCCAGGGCTTTCCTGGCAGATGTGTGTCCTGACAAACACAGACCCTGCTAATTGTTATGAAGAAATGAAAACTATGGCTATTAAATTCACATACAAGTCTACCATATTACACCACCATCTGAATAAGCTTCATTCTTTTACTACTAACCTAGGTTTTAAAGCAGTGCCTTTATACTTGTCTCTCTCTTCCCAAGGTACCTCATCATGGGAATATTGGCATAGCAGTACTTGCAATACTTAAAATTGATGTGTGTGTGTGTGAATGCCACCAGTTGCTGATTTATCTCCTTTTGTATTTTGATAGGAATCTAATGTTTCCTCTCTACCAGCAACTAGAAAACAGCGTAGGAGCAAGAAGTGATTTCCACGGAAACTCCACCTGTGGAAAGCTTTTAGCGTTCTACTCTGTCCTAAAGGATGGGTGTAAATTGGTCTGGACTCCGTGTGCATAGGTTGGAGGGTTCAGGCACGAGGTCTTTAGTAGGACTATAAAGATCATATGAAGTACATGTGGCAGAGCACTGGGTGCCATTCATTATTTTTCTTGCATTGTTTTTCTTTCCATGGAAGTGATGCAATTTTCTATAAAACCATCTTTATTAGAGGAGAGAAGAAAATAGCGATGAGGGCTAT
>NW_022111370.1:973706-975351 GCF_000313985.2 Echinops telfairi | reverse complement strand
TAAATAATTTAGAAAAATACAAAAAGGATCACCACACTAATACTATCCCTCCATCTGTCATGGTGCTTTGTTCCTATTAACACCGTATTATCTTATCAGACTCAGAGGACATGCGTGATGCACGATGTTACTGATGCAGAAACTGGTGCTTACAGACTTCTTTTCCTTCCTAAAATACTGTATATGTCATAGATGTGGATAGATATTACAGATATGGAGAACAACTTGTGGGAATAGTCTTTGAATTTTAAACTTTCCAAGCTATGAAGCGTTAGGAAAGCGGCCGCAGCTCATCACTTGGTAACCAGAAAGTCTATTTGCAATAGCTAGACTGCTTCCAAGGACATTCTGAGCCACTAAGGCTCCTTAATCCACATCTGAAGGAATCTATGACTTATCACAACTTGTGTCAAATATACGCTTTGGCTTTATTATGTGAAATTCTCATTTTAACCCTCTTATTCAAACAAAAATAATATTTATTTTTTTCATATCTTAGACACATTGACATCATGCTTTTTATTCAGCCTGGAAATTTTAAAGGGAACCCACTTCACACTTATCAACAAGTTATGTTTCGGCAAAACGTCTGGCCTTCTCCAGCTGTGTGCGGGGGTCCCTTACAAATGGTTCAGGAGTGTCTGGCGTATTTTCAATTATCTCCACAGTGTAGTTGCGGTCATAATAGGAGGAAGGGTGGTAGTGCTGGGATAATAGCAACACAGCAGCAGTAGCGAGAGGGACAACACGAATACTTCCACTAACCTTACCCAGAGCAGCAGTCATTGGCATGGGCTGAGCACCTGCTTTGCGCAAGCAGGGGGCCTGAAAGCTTTCTGTTCATTCATTCCAGTCCAGTAAAGATCCACTAATTAACATGTTTGTTTTTTCCTCCTCACCACTTCACGACTGAATGGAATTGACTTTCTTTTCATTTCATCTTTACCTGTGGCTATTCTCTCTTAGTATATGTTGTTTTCTACATTTAGCCCCTCCATCATTTTCTCTCTTGTGTAACATCTATATATCTCTTTAACTTAAAAGTATCATATGAATTTACGACTGAGCTGACTTGACGACACCTAATAATTTCTTCTAAAATTATTTCACGTATTTTTTACGCACAGCATTTTGATAAATGGTTCTTAGGTGTAAGTGAGTTGGCGCTGACTCATAGTGACCCGATGAACAAGAGAAAGAAACACTGCCTTGTCCTGAAACATCATAACTATTGTCCTAGGCTTGAGCCCACCAATGCAGCCATTGGCATCAAACCATCTTGTCCAAAGTCTTCCCCTTTTACACTGAATAACCCATACATTTATTAAACTTCAAATTACCATTAGATTGATGACTAAGTACTGACTTGATGGCACTTAACAATCATGTATCTTCTAGAATAATCTCAATTATTTTTGTATAAAACTCTTTAATAAACCTTGAATGACTCATGAAGGTGTCATAGTTGGTAGCACAGCCAGTACTTCCCTAAACTGAATTCAAAGTGAAGGGTCATTGAGCACTTCAACTTGAACTAAAAGACACTTGAAATGAGTATAGATGAATACCCGAGAAGCAATGATTGAGCATTTGTTGAAGGGAAAGTTTAAATTGACTGGAAAGTTTTTAGAAACGGAGCATTTAA
>NW_022111370.1:970907-973020 GCF_000313985.2 Echinops telfairi | reverse complement strand
AATTTGATACCTAGCCGTCTTCAAATTTTTGGTATAGAATAAGGAATACTTACAGCACTGCATGTGTTTGTTGAAACATCCCCATCAATTCCTAGAGTGTTGTTTGTCACCAGTGCCTTCTGCGAAGCTTGGGTTTCTTCTTTCACTTCTCTTTATGTATTTATGATCAGGTTATCATAGATATGAAAGGAAATTCTTTTCCCTTTAATTTATTTTACTCAAGAAACATCCCGGAATTAAAAGACAAGGCTGTTTAATTCTTTCACTACCCGCCCCCTTGGGGTTTACTTCTCAATAATCAGAGGTATGTTTATTTCTATGACTTACAGAATTATGTTGCTGTGTCCACTGGTACTATATTCAAACAGTCTCCATGTTTACTGTTTTATCTTGCATAGATGTGGTCAAATGTATAACGGAGAGCAAGCCAAATATATTTCATTAGTTAAGTATATAAGAGATGCATGAGGTTTTGATATTATGAAAGATATCACAAATTTCATAATTTTAAGAGAAAATATAACTAGAAATCAGAAACCCAAAGGGGCAGTTCTACCTTATCCTGTAAGGTCAGTATATATCTGCATGGACTCTACAGCAGTGAGTTTTTTTGTTGTATTTTTAGTATTTTTGGTGGTATGGCATTTAACACCTCTTAATCTCCCATGTCCTGCCTTAGCACAATGTAATCACACTCAGTTGTATGTCTCTATAAGGGGATGATAGCGTGGGAGGCAACACCTTTACACCGATCCTAACCCACTCAATTGAAAACATGTTTCCTCAGGGGTTGACCTCTTTAATACAAAAGGGCAAGCAAGACATGTTGTACAAGCTTGCTGGCCTTTCCTGTGTCTGGATCTTGCATCTTTCTAATGAACCTCTAGTTCTTCAAATTTGAACCAACTTCCTGCAATGTTGCTCAGTAATCACAGGAGCTGTCAGTAACTTGTCATCTGACCTGTCAACCTTGAATTCAAATGCAGCCATAAAACAATAGTCTTATAATTAATGGTCAATAATTAATTGAATTGCTGTCAGAACTACCTGATGGAGGAGAAACTTCAGCCTAAAATCAACCCAAAGACTTGGAACCTGCCCAGAATAGGTCAAAACAAACACACACACATAGATGTGAACAAGGCTCCAGGAATTGATGGAATATCATCTCAACCTTTTCAGCAAGCTGATAAAGAACTAGAAGCATTTACTGGTCAATGCCAGGAAATTTGGAAGACAATTACATGGCCAGCTTACTGGAAGAGATCCATATTTGTGCCCACTCCACAGAAAGGGGACCCAATAGCACACTCAAAATATAGAAGAATACCATTGATTTCACTCACAAGTAAAATTTTATTGAAGATCATCCAACAATGGTTGCAGATACACATTGACAGGAAACTGCCCGAAGTTCAGACTAGATTCAGAAGAGGACGTGCAACAAGGGAAATCATTGCTGATATCAAATGGATTTTCTTCACAGCAGCGCATACAAGAAACATATTTACTTGTGTTTTATTGATTATGCAAAGGCATTCATCTGTAAGGACCATAGTAAGCCATCAATAATCCTGAGAGAGTGGGAATTCAAGAACATTTTATTGTTCTAATGAGGAACTTATACATGGATCAATGTGCAGTTGCACAAAAAGGACATGGGAATATTTCATGGTTTAAATTAAGGAAAGGCATGGATCAGGATCGTATCCTCTCACACTTAGTCAATCTGTATGTAGAGGAAGTAATCAGAGGAGCTAGTTTATATGAAGTAGTGTGTGGTGTCAGGGTTGGGGCAGCCATACTAACAACCTGTAACATGTAGATGACAACAGTTTGCTTGCTGAAAGTGAGGAGGATTTGAAGCATTTGCTGATGAAGATCATGGATTGTAGACTTCAATATGGATTTACAACTGAATGTAAAGAAGACCCAAATCCTTACAACTAGGTAAACTCATGATATATGGAGAAAATATTGATGTTATCATAATTTTTTTCTTGTTGTGAGGGAATAGATCTATGTACTCATATCTATATGTTAACAATTACACTTGCAGATGGACCTTGGACCTCAACTCAAGTACTCCCTCAACACAAAAACACTTTGTTCT
>NW_022111370.1:967999-970127 GCF_000313985.2 Echinops telfairi | reverse complement strand
AGGGAGGGGGGAAATTAGGAGCTGCTATTAAGGGCTCAAGTAGAAAAAAAATGCTTTGAAAGTATTGGCAAAGTATGTAGAAATGTACTTGACACAATGGGTGATTGTATGGATTGTGATAAGAGCTGTAAGAGTCCCCAATAAAAGGATTTAATTCAAAGAAAAGAGAGACCAAAAGACATATGTCATTAGGTAAATCTACTGCACAAGAGGTCTTGAGAGTCCTCAAAAGAAATGATGTTACTCTTGAGGACTGTGTCCCCAACCCAAGCCATGGTATTTTCCATGACCTCACATGCATGTGAAAGTTGAACATTGAATAGGGAAGAGTAGACGCATTTGGACTGTAGTGTTGGCTCAAAGGACACACTGATCTGTCTTGGAAAATGTGTTTTCAGAGTGCTCCATGGAGACAAGGATGGCAAGACTTCATCTGATATCTTTGTGTGTGCATTTTCAGGATTGACCAGTCCCTAGAGAAGGACCTCATGTTGGTCATGTGAAGGGCTAGCGAAAATGAAGAAGGCCCACATGAAAAGGATTGACAATGGTGCTGCACTAATAGGCTGAGACGTAGGGACAATTGTCAGGATGGCACAGGACCATGCACCGTGCAGTGTTTCAGTCTTTTGTGCATAGGGTCGTGATGAGTTGTAGCCAACTCGATGGCACCGAACACACGCAAACATACACACGCATGTGCGTATACATCTAGGTCTGCTTTTCTAAGAAGCCGACTATAAACACTGCACAACTATGTTTTCTAGACAATTTCAGCGATAAGTCCATGATTAGAACTTTATCAAAATTTAAAATTTTTTAAAGACTTAAATATATTCAATTTTGATGACTCGTTTTATTTAATTGTTAATGTCTTTAATAATACACATCTTATCTCTACATTCTGAACTCATAACATTTGAAGTGCAATGATTATAATTATCCTACATTAATATGCTAATTCCTTCAAAGATTATACTAATTCAAAACAGTTAAAATTTAACCACTATAGGCTTAATAAGATTAATTAAAATACTACTGTATTTTATTTTTACTTTATAATTGCTTCATTATCATTTAATGAATTTGATAATAGTAATAGAACGTATTATTTATTGAGCTCACATTTCCCCCCTTAAACCATTAATTTTATGGTTAACTTCATTTCAAAAAATCAGCTATATACCCACTGCAGTTTTGCCTATATTGCCTTAATAGACTCTACCTGATAAGCTGACAGCAATGGATCCTAATCCACAACATGCACTAACACATCCACTTAGCTAAAATAATTTCCCTCGTTGAGCCTTAAATAAGGTATGTTGGATGCTGCCCTTGGACTTCAGCCCAAGAAGTCAACCAGATATACAAAATCCTTATATCAAGGACAGCCTTGAACGCTATCATTTGTCAAATTCTAAGATATTTGTGGATCTCAGCAATGCTCATGATCTGTCCACTTCCCTCTTGTTACTGTGAGAAATGTTACTCCACGAGGGCACTAAGCTCGCCAATGCACCTGTGCTGTTCCACACAGCGGCCCTCGGCCACCTCGTGGCCACCAAGAGCCTTTCCTTTTTGGGAAGCTCTGCTCAGATGATCTTTTCGATGAAAGAACCTTTCTCATGTTTTTGGTAGTATGTCTTTTGATGACAACTTTTATAGTTTCAGGCTTTATATTCTTCATCACCATTTACTCTTATACAGCCAACACCAGACATTGAACAGAACATTTTGTATACTTTTGAGAATTCTTCCAGCAAACCCACAAGGATAATTTATCCTGGCATAATTCTAGGAGCAAGAGAATTAAATCATGTGTTTATATTATCTAACCTGAGGTTTCTTAGAAGTAATCCTAGCTAAACATTGCATTTTCCCTCGATGCTATGCAAGATCTGCATGCTTCTACAGTCCAGTGTTTATATGTATATGCTTGGGAACAAATAAGCAAATAAAAATTTGAATGTTTGCCTATATGTGTTGGAGAGAGAAAAAACATAAAGATAAACATAACATAAAATATAACATAAGATAAAACATAATATAAAAAACAGAGATAAAGGAAGAAACTGTGTGTGCGTTTGTGCAGTATGTGTAGCGTGTGTGTGTGTGTGTGTGTGTGTGT
>NW_022111370.1:965751-967125 GCF_000313985.2 Echinops telfairi | reverse complement strand
TATGGTGTTGGGAAAAAAACACCGAGAGCACCTTGGGCTACCGAGTGCAGGGGCAGAGAAACAGAGGAAGGCTGTCAAGGAGATCCATTAACTCAATGGCTGCAATCATGGCTCAAAGACATGAACAATGGTGCAGGCAGTGTGGGGCTTGGTGGAACTTCGTTTTGTTGTACATCGTGATGCTCAGAGTCCGAACTGACTCCACGGCACCTAACAACAGCAGCATACCTTTTGACCTTTGAATTTTATCTAGGAAAAAAAGGAAATGACTCGTAGGTCAAAAGCTCACTGCCATCCATTTGATTGTGTCTCCTAGCAAGGCACCAGACAGAAGAGCCTTGCCCCTATGGATTTCCAAGGCTGTAAATGTTTACAGCAATAAAAAGTCTCATCTTTCTATAGCAGATATATCTGTGTGTTCGAACTACTGTCTTTGCAGTCCACACGCCTATGTGTAGCCCACTGTACCCCTCATTATGTAAGTGCATCTACTTGGAAAGAGAAAGGAAGGGATAGTTACTGGGCCTTAACCTTCTTTCAGGAAGTTGCAAGCCTTATTTACCTCATGTCATATCCACAACTCAATCTTTAAGTATTTTCCTACTGAAGACATAGGCATATTTTAACTTGTAAAGTTTAAAGCACCTTGCCCCACGGTGAATTATTAATGACTGACAGAAAGTACATGCAACTATAGATATGTCTTGTTCTAAAACAGTTTTTATGTAAGAAAATATCATTTAATTACTTTTTAAAATCATCTTTGGTGAAATAAAGAAATTGGTACTGCTGTTATTGATACATATTAACTATAAGATATTTGTAAGGTTGAAACAATAAATGTTGTCAAATTAAAACTATGGAGAGGCTTCACAGAGTGTTTTTTTTAAATTCCATTGTCTCTTTATTTCAGTTTTAAAGTCCCCTTCTATGTTTTCCTCGTGGAATTAACTCAGTATCAATGCATTTGGCAAGGTTTGTATGTTGACCATAGGTTGACATATTAACCCAGTCCTTTTATGATCAAAATATGTGTCTCACAAAGTAATGAGAAATGCATAAACATGATTATTCTTAAGGTTTACCCCAACTTCTCTTTTCACAATAGCCAAGTGCTCATTTAAGTCATATGCATCATTCCATCAGCAAGGTAATAACTCATCTCCACTGTGCTCTGGACAATCAGCTGGGCCTGTATATCACCAAGCCAGGAGAAGCCATCAAAGCGGTGCAACACAGATGTTGCATTTCCTATCCTGAGCATCACAGTGCAGAATAGGAGGAAGAGCCAGCTTGTCCCTCCCATGCTTTTCTGAGATGTCAGCCCATTCGGAAGATGAAGGACCGGGTACAATGAAAGTGCTGGGCGAGTTT
>NW_022111370.1:962277-964339 GCF_000313985.2 Echinops telfairi | reverse complement strand
TTTGGTTCAGTTCTTCATCATCTGTTACTTGGATGCTCCCATATATGCATCAGAAAGTTGTTTCCATGTATGCCCTCAAGCCAGTCACCCTCTAATTAACTCTTCCAACTGCCCAGAGCCCTGCGTGGGACAAATGGTTTGTGCTGGGCTGGTAATCAAAGTCGACAGTTAAAAGCCCTGGGTGACACCATTTGAACTACTTACTTTATCTATATACTGTTTTTAAAGCTCAAATTATAATCTACTAATAGGTCATGAAATCAATGTAACATGACTTCAAAAAAAATTAAAAGATTATAGCAGACCATCATAAAGCATAGATATTCTCAGAGTAGATTAAACATAGTGATAGGAATATATTTTTTATCTTAATTCAGGACATCGATCTAAAACCAATGTGAGAATTGAAATCATTATAGCAACATTGGTCAGTATGCTGTCCAAAGTTTGAATTATATGAAGAACTTGGCATCAGGATTGGAGGAAGGCTTAGTAAGCACCTGTGATAGGCAGGTGACACCACCTTGCTCGCTGATCTTGTGGAGGACTTGAAGTTCTTGCTGATTAAAATCAAGGATTTCAGCCTTCAATATGGACTGCAAGTCAATATACAGAAAACAAAAGTCCTCACAACTGAACCAATAGGTAACATCCAAACTGGGAAGAAGTTGACGTTGTGAAGGATTTCATCTTGTTTGGATCCACAATCCATGCTCCTGAAAGCAGCACTCAAGAGATTAAAACATATATTGCATTGGGAAATCTTCTGCACAAGGCTTCTTTAAGGTGTTAAAAAGTAAGAGGTCTGCTTTGAGGTCTATGATGTGCCTGACCCAAGCCATGGTATATTTAATGACTTTATGTTTGTGTGAATGTTGGACATTGAATAAGACTGAAAAAAAATGCATCTGAATCATGATACTGGCAAAGAATATTCAAAGCATGAAGGGGTGGCAAAAGAAAAAAATAAACCTGTCTCAGAAGATGTACAGCCAGAATGGTCCTTACAAGCAAGGATGGTGGGAGTCATGTAGTTTGGACATGTTAATTGCTGAGACTGGTCCCTGGAAAAGAATAGCATGCTTGGTAACATAAAGGGACAGTGAAAAAGAGAAAGACACTGGACAGGGTGGATGGACACGTCTGCGACTATGGGCTGCGTCAGAACAGCACTTTTGAGAAGGCACAGGACCGGCACTCTTACATTCTGCTATTCATAGGGTTGGCCTGAGTTGGAGGCCCCTTGAGGGAACTTAGCCCCAATGATGTCATCGGTCACTGGTCTTATGACCCCATGTACATGATTCAGTAAATGGGAAGTAAATACTGCTTTTGACTTACTTCTTGCTTTTGATAAGTAGGTTAGTATGATAACTACACTGTGATAGTGTTCAAACTGTATATTTTGGTGACTTTAATAATAAAATTAATTTATTTTCTAAAGTCAATGCAAAAAAATTCATGTTTCTAGTGGGAACTGTATAACTGCATTGCCCTTCTCACACCCTATTCAGTGTAAAACGCATATAGTCTAGTCATTGCTCAATGCATTAAATGCTAAGAACAGTGAACACACAAAAAGACTTTAAAATAGGTTGCCTGAGTGTTTTGCAAATATGATAATGAGGGTTTTACCCTTTCCTGGGTGAAGACATTCTTCTATACATCCACACTTTCAAAGAACAACATTTCAAACATAATCTATGCATATTATTTGCAAATAACCCATGAGCATTTCATACAAAGTCTACAAAGGAAGGTATCTCATATAAAATAGCATTCTTTCATTTTTGCTCGTCACTCAAATATTATAAAACTCAAAGGCAACATCAGATTCTTCTACATCCCTGGTATTTTCCTTCCCCCTTTTAAGATGATACCTTTTAAAAAATGGCTATCATCAGAAGAAACAAAACATAAATGTTCCCCCACTATCATGAGCCCAATTCTACCTTACAAATCCAGCTAGACCAGAGCTTGTACACTGGTACAGATTAGAGCTGGAAACACAGGGGATCGAGCACAGATAAACCCCTCAGGACCAATAATGAGACTAGTGATA
>NW_022111370.1:956832-961522 GCF_000313985.2 Echinops telfairi | reverse complement strand
AAAAAAAGAAAATGATGATGGCAACACATGTACAAATGTGCTTGACACAATGGTTGGATGGATGTCTGGATTGTGATAAGAGCTGAACGAGACCCCAGTAAAATCATTTAAATAAAAAATAATAAAGTGAAATAAATTTTAGCACATAACTTTCATCATTAAACTTGGATTTTACAAAACCCAATCAAAAGGATTGCGGGGGAGGGAAGCAGAACAAAATCCCCAGTCCTCCTGCAATCCAGAGATTCTGGAGCCAATGCATCGAGACAAACCCCAAACAATTGTCCTGACATAGTATTTAAACCTTAAACCAGAAATATCTCTCAAGTTTCCTTTAATCTAACATGTTTACATTCATGATTAAAAGTGTGTACCTGGAGCAGATTGGCACAGAGGCCGCATCAATGGGCTCAAACATGAGCGCAGTTGTGGGGATGGCACAGCACCGGGCAGTGTTTTGGCCTATTGCACATAGGACCGATGTGAGTCGGAGTGGGAACAGACTTACTACTGTGCTGACAATACTGCTCTTCAACAGCTCTCCAGGGTTAGGCACTGGGCTTGTGAACTGACAAGTGCCTTAACTATTTTCAAGTGTTTTGAATTTATGAAATTATGGTCTATAAATGAGGAGAACTTTTCTACTTTATGGGAGAGAAGTGATGTAGGAATAAGATAATAGATGTGAAGTATTTAGACTGAATCCTGGACTAAAATAAGTTCCAAATAAATTATAGTTATTCAGGATGAGAATAGTTTTAAGCCACGCCAAGACCTGGCTATATTTCATAACGCCAGGGCGGCATAATTTTGCCTGTCATGTGATGAACGATATTAACAAAAACATTTCAGCACCAGCAGTTACAATTGTGGCATATTATTTTAATGGTACACCGATGTGAATTTATGTTTAAAGAATCCATTTGAATATTTCCCCATTCCTTCTGTGTACAATTAGGGAAGAATTAAGAAGGGACAACATGGGAGAAGAACTTCACTAGCTCACTCGCAGGAAACAGTGAAGAACGTTTTACATGGACAAAGACTCAACATTAATTGAATCTAAGGGAACTTGGTATTTCTGTGTAGATAGCATTGCACTGAATAATATGTGCACATTTTAATTGTTCTTCTCTTCCTGTAGACGTCCATTTCCAAATACAAAACATATCTCGGTGATCTTATCTCTTAACTGCTGGTCTCCAGGATTCCTAGCAGATAGCTGGCACTCATTAACGTTCTAATGAAGGCCGTTCACATACAATTTTAAGTACCTCAGAGTTCACTGCTTTGTAATCTGCCTAGGGCATTCTCAGCTCTGGCAAATGTTTGAAGCAGCTGGTCTTTACGTAGGCAGTTGCAGGGATTTATCAACCTCACGTTGATCTGCAACTTCCATCCTCACGTACACAACAATAAAAATCATGTTACTTAAATGTACTCTTTTCATGTTACTTAAATTTACTCTTTTCCTCTAGGGTGTTTTTCATAGTAAGAGCTAGATTACAGAGGAATGAACGGTTTGTTGAAGTTTTAATTTGTTTATTGCATGGCAGTTTAGGTGAATGTTTTCAGAGCAGATTCCTTTTCCACGTAACAATTCATGCAGGTTTTGTTTTGTGACAGGGATTGCAGCCTTGCAATTTAACGACACTCTCCCAACTTCCTCACTGTGCTTGCCATTCCCTCCCATCCTTCCCTCTCCTTCCTGCTCTCTGAGCTCTATCCCTGGGCCAGTGCTGCTCTTTGGATTCCCCAAGGGTAATGACCCTAAGGAGGACAGACCTCCCTGTATGTCCATCATTTGCTTGGAACCCCAGTGGCACCCCGGGGAGGGCAATGGACTGCTACTCACAAGGTCAATGGCTCAAACTCACCAGCTACTCCAAGAGAGAAAGCTGAGGCTATCTACTCCCATAATGATTTACAGAATCAAAACTTTGTAGAGTTATCTTGAATTGAAATTGACTGGATGGCCATGAGGTAGGTCAAGTTGAACCATAAGGGATGTTCAACTCTAAACTTGAGCAGTATCTAAGAGGCATATGCTCAAGGTTTTCACTAGCTTCTATCAGATCAGAAGATCTCGTCTTTTTAAAAAAAAATCATTTTCAACTTTTTTTTTTCAGATTTCACCTCACCTTTTCTGCCCACTCATCCAGAAGCTCCTATTATAATCCCTTTACAAAAAGTTGAAAGTGATGTTGGGGACGATTTTGTTCTTCCGGTCTCAGGGGAGTGGAAGCTGTGGTCAGTGTGGTCCATTAGTCTTTGGACTAATTCTTTTCTTATGTAGTTGCATTTCTTCACACTATTTTGCTCTGGGCAGGGACCGGCCAGTGGCAGCATCTTAGATGGGCACAGGCTGCTTGCAAGGTCCCAGTTGCTATCACCAGAATAAGACGCAGAACATGGCCCCAGTGGATGCAGTTACATCACTTGACCTCAGAGGCCCCTCCGTCACCTCGTCCCCACCCATTCCTTCAAGGTGTCTATCTATATATGGCTAATAAGTTGCAATAATGCTCCCCTCTGTATGCTCTACTATATCCATAACTGTAACATATACAAAAGTACCCTTTAGCAAGCCTTTATAAATTCAGGGATGTAGTTCCATTCACCTTCCCATACCTTCAGCTTATCTGAGTATCCATTTGTGTATTATTGTTATTCCAGGATTGGTTATGTATCAGCATTTACCGATGCTGCCTTTAACTCTTGTTTTTCTTGCAGCGTCTTTCTGTGCCTTTACGGTTTTGTGCTGAACTCTGTCTTGTTATAAATCTCCTTGCTCTTCATGCAATTTAAGAAAATCAATTTGAATGATACCATCATTTTTCTTAGTTCATGGAGGGCTACCCCTAATTCTGGGAATCATTCTGGTCATGATAGAAGAATTTATGTACCTTAACAGACCCGTCTTCAAGAGATATAGATCAAACTGGAAAGTCAACAGTGAGAAGTTAGTAAAATGGCAAGACTGGATGAGATTAAATTATTACTAAGCTGTTCAGGGCATCAGTTTAGCATGTTAATTATCAATTTTGCTATGGATCGAAATGTATTCACCAAATCCATATTGACATTTTAACTTCCTCCATCTATAAATATAATGCTGTCTGGAAAAAAGGATTTTTTTCTTTAACTTTGTTAATTATTTCATACTAGAATGAGGTGGGTTCTAAACCTAATCACTCTGGCTTATAAAAGATTCAGAAAAGACAGAGGAACACACACGGAGAAGATACAAATTGAAGACGCACGTACGCGCACACACGTATCTTCAAGCCCAGGGACTCAAACAATTACTGGTATCTGCTTGAAGCTGAAATATACAAAGAGTGATTTCTCCCTAGGGTCATACCTTGAATTAGAGCTTCTAGCCTCCTGAACTGTGAACAAATAAATTTATATTTTCCAAAGCCACCTTTGGAGTATACTTGTGTTATAGCAGTGCTAAGAAAGTAATACAAACACCAGAGCATCCACAATTACTATGAATCCTCAGAATTTTCAACTAGGAGACATTGCCCCAATTTAGAGAAAGAAGGGTAGACTCAGAGGCAGTGCTTTGGTCAAGGCCAAACAGGTAGTAAGAGAAAATTCTTGGCTATTGCCCTATAAATCTCAATTTATTTCCACTCCACTTCACTGCTGAAATAGAAAGAACAAACAAAGGGGAATTTCTTTTACAGCAATTTTCTGTCCACAACACTTTGTGCTGAAATAGAAAGTTGGAAACACAATGGTAAAAAGAAAAAACAGAGTTGTTAGGGATGATAGGGAAGGGGTGGATTTGAAAGATGAATGAGTGATTTTAAAAGACATCAACTTTTGCATGGGAAGAATTTAAATTACCTTCACAAACAAGCCTGACCATTCCATATGACAGTCAGAGTTACATTTCACTTAATCTTTCAGAAGAAAGTGATCATTGCTGGGGGAGGGCAGTGGTTCAAGAGCATAAATAGCGGCTGGACAAAAATCTTAACATTGTTAAGTATTACACTGAGTACAAAACTAAACAAAGGTCCATACAACATCCTATAATAGGCTAATACACTTGGAGCCAGCCAGTGGTTAACTTATTCTGAGTGTATTCAGGTCTACATTTTTCATAACAATACTACAAGGTATTCTTCCTTCGGAAACACTTTTAGAGCTTGTGCAAAAGACTGACAGCTCAAATTAGAAAAAAACATGGGCTTGATCCAAGAAGTCTAATTGCAGATCTTAGATCCAACCCACTGGGAATCATGGAATGACTAGAATAATCAGAGCTTTCCTACTTGATTAAACTTCCTTATAAAGCAAATTGTTGCTTCAAACATTTCTTATCAAGGCGTGAATTGCTTATATAAAACAGACAATCAAAAAATTCTACTTATACAACTGACAGAGTCTTGGTGGCTTAGTGGTTATGCCTTGAGCTGACAACTGCAAGGTCAGAGGTTCAAAACTACCAGGTACTCCACAGCAGAAAGTAAGGCTTTCTACTCTCATAAGGAGTTACAGTTTCAGAAACCCACAGGGGCAGCAGTTCTCCCTGTCCTCTGGAGTTGCTGTGAGGTGGAATCACTCCCCCGCAGTGAGCTCTGCACCTGAAATGCTGTGAGAGCCAAGGAGCAGTTTTGAATGTATTTCACTGTATCACAGAAATACGCCTTGATCTTGGCAGATCTGAAGGGTC
>NW_022111370.1:951705-956394 GCF_000313985.2 Echinops telfairi | reverse complement strand
TTCCAACTCACTTCAATCCCTGGAAGTGTCAGAGTAGAATAGGGCTCCGGAGGGTTTCTGGTAGATGATTTGGGGAGGAATCCAGCTCACCAGGTCTTTCTTCTGTGTTACCTTGACATTCACTTGAAATATCAATCTTTGATTTATTAGTTAGCAAACAGGTTAACTCTTTGCACTGTCCAGGGATTCCTCTAGTCAATAAGTACCACATAAACTAACATCTGCTTACAAAGATGGTCATCAGGCTTTCGATGAACAAGAAAAAATAGCTCTTTACAGCAACAACAATAATAATGAGCATTCTTGACGCTGTAACCCTCCATCTGCATTAGGTCACTGGTTGTTCCAGTCAGGAGCTAGCTATCGGTGTCTTCATATTATAAAATACGGAACAAAGATGTCAAGAGGAAGAACAATTCCTGTCTAGAACCCCATTGTATTCCCTTGTAACACTTTTCCACTGTACATTTTTAATGACATGGTTGTTTGTTTTAAAATGTTAATCCACTTTTCAAATCTGTGTTCCATAAGAAGGGAGATGGATCTTGTCTTTTATTTATCTCTATACTCCAAGTGTCTGTCTCATTGCTGGTCCAGGGAAAATATGGGCCTATCAAATTAATGTGCAATAAGGTGAAAGCAGAGTTCCAAATCCCAGACTAAAAATAATTCCAGACTCCTGCAACTCCCATCACATCACCTTTGATGGGTAGAAAGGGAACCTATCTTAGGAGCAGCAATGAGATCCTGCAACAGACGTGGGAGATGATACAAACTCAGAGCACGTGTGCTTTACCTTTTGAGCAACCACCAAAAAGAAAAGTTTGGAGATTCAAACTCTCCCCTTTGATACTATTCAAAACTAAAAATAAACCCCAGTGCCATCGATTTAAAACAAATAAGAAGAAGGAGCTGTTAGGAGCCAGCATCAAGCATGAAGTCTGATATAGAAAGGGGTGTTTTTAACTCATGACAAGCAGTTGCCCTTCCCTCCTGTTGTTCTGTTTAATTCCTGCATCCAGATGGCAATTCTCAAGGGAGAACTTGGACCTGTCCTCTGGAATGTTAGCAGACCTGGCAGGGGTGCTGGGGTGCTAGAGTTTTGGGGAGCACTGTCTTCCCTATAAATAACAACATGGAGTCTTGGTGGCATAATGACTTGTGCCTTGGGCAGCTAACCAAAGGTTGGTGAATTAAACCCATCACATGCTCTTTGAGAGAAAAATGAGATAGCTGTGGAAATTCTATTGGAGCAGATTACAGTTGTATGCTGTCCTATAGTGTTGCTAAATAATTACATCCACAGCAGTAGTAATAGCCCATCTGTATTGAGTGCTGACTCTGCTGCTAACAGTATTCTAAAACTCTGAATATCACCCTCACTTAGACAGCCCTTGGTCCTGGAGGCCTAGTAGTTTATGTGTTGAACTGATAACAGCAAGGCTAGTCGTCTGAAACCATTAGCCAGCCATGACAGAAAGATGAGGCCTTCTACTACAATACCGATTTATAGTCTCTGATATCCACAGAGGCAGGTCCGCTCTGTTCTATAGGTCACTCTGAGTGGGAATTGACTTAATGGCAGTGAGTCTGAGGGTTTAAAATAAAATTAAGACAACTCTATGCTAATTTTGCTCCAGTGCCAAGGTTAAGTGGAATAGGATTGATCAAGGGTACCATTGTGTTTTCATGTGTCCACGGCAATAAAGAACTTGGCCTCCAGGTAATAAAAAACATATCAGCCCCTCGAAAAGGATAGCATGCTTAACAAAAAAGAGGATGATCTCAGTGGTTTGCACTGGCACAGTGTCTGCAACACTGGGCTCAAACATCGCAACACTGGAGAGGAGGGCATGGGGTAGAGCAGTGTGCTGTTCTGTTGCACGTATAGTCACTGGGAGTTAGAGGTGATTCCCTGAAAACCAACACCAGTGGTCTTTTCATTTCTCCTTTCAGGTGTAAAAATAAATACATAGAAAATAAATGTCTTATAAATAAAGGGCAACCAGGAAAATAAAATGTATTTATTGAGTTTCTACTTAATTTTACGTAAATGTAGAAGCTTCTTATACACTTCTAGTCAGTAGACATATGTATTGGTCATGTGAAAGTAGGATGTTGTGGGTGAGGGATACTTTTGAGAAAAAAAGTCACAAAACAATAAATAAAATGTAACATTCCAATAACATGTCCTTGCTCTGCCATCTTCTTCCTGCTGTGGAAATCTTCAAGCAAAATAGGAAAGAGGGAGTTTGGGATCCAGTTAATCATAAGGGCTTTGCCACTTCTTTTTGGCATGTCAAAGATGAGCCATGACTAAGGAAGACCAAAGAAGAAGGTATGCTCCGAATTATGATGTTGGTGAAGAATAGTAACTATATCACGGACTGCCATAAGAATAAACAAATCTGTTTTGCAAGAAAGAAGTATAACGAGAATGTTCTTCAGGAGGATGGAATTGACGGACTTATCTCCTTTCTTTAGAAGATGTCACCAGGAGCCACACATAAGAACCACACGCTTGGTAAAGTAGAGGGTCATAAAAAAAGAGGAAGACCCTCACTGAAATCAGTTCGCATAGTGAGCCTGGTGAGCTGGAGCAGTGGACTCAAAAGTCGGAACCATGTGAGGACAGCGCCAGCCGGGCAGTGTTCTGTTTTGTACTTGATATGGTTGCTGTGAGTTGGAACTGACTTGATGACCCCTAATGACAAGGCTTTTATTGTTCATGTATCATGCACGGTGCTTTAAAAGGTTTGTAAAAAAATGTATAATTAAAAATTAGGATTTTTTCCCCATGAACTTTTTGAAGTTCCCTCATATGCTATGTATATCATAGTATTTATTTATAATTAACCCATGTAATATCAGAGTACCTCAATCATGATTTGGCACAGTCCTGAAAATTCAAATTCAGAACCATGGAAGGCATCATACAACTAATGTGGTTTCATCCCTTTGGAAGCTATGAGTGGGGGACCCGCAAAGCTTGGTGTAGAGATCCTGGAGCGTCTGCTCCTCAATGGAACCAGGACTAGAGTGACAGAGACCACAACAAACAGCAATGGATTCCATGATCCAACACCACTGTCTGTGATCACGTAGGATCTTGGGAGTATTCTGGGGACACAAGGGGTAGATGAAGATGATGTCGGGACAGAGATATACACCAATTCGTGTAGAACTATAGATAGAGATCAGGGTAATAAGGGAAGTCTTCCAATGAAACTAATATCTGAGATGAGTCTTGAAGGACAATCAAAGCAGAGGAGGAGGCATAGTCTAGACCACAATCTGATTGGGGAAGCAAGAAATAAAATATTAATGGAAAAGGGTTGAATTGGATGAGCAGACCGTAAGTATGATAAGAAAGGGAGCTGAGTAACAGAAGCTCTATGGGCCAAGTAGCTGTTGACGCAGGTTTGAAAGTATGACCGGGGTCTGCATTGTCATAGGATAGAAAGCAATTGATGTCTCCTTTAACTGTGCTCATCGTTCTTGATGATTTCCCTTATTGAGAGTTTTAACTAGCAATTACCTATGCGATACCTATCTTCACCTCTAAACCATGAAATGCCATGAGTGTAGCCCCAGAATGTTGGGTTCACAGTTGCATAGCCGGTGCTCACACAGTGCTTGTTATATGCTGGCTGTTTTCCTATGCCCTGGTGGTGTATGGTTGCACTTCGTGCTGTGATCCGTGTGATCGGCCGTTTGAAAGCCCAGGTAGCTCTATTGGAGAACAGCTGTGCTTTCTATTCCCATAAAAAGGCACAGTGTCAGAAATTCAGAGGGGCAGCTTCTGCCCTTTTTGACCGGTCACTAGGAGTCAACATCAAATTGATGGCAGTGACTACGGAGTGTAGCTAGCAAATGTCTGCTAAATGCATGAAGGAACCAATTAATGAACCTATTTCCCAAAGATACTGAGAATATGATATATTTGTTTCCCAAACCATTTCATCGGGAGCTAATGCAGGCATGATTTCTTAGTTCAATCACATCAAGCAGTGTTATACAACTGGTACAAAAATCGGTTTCAAAACATTTTCTTCCTTTTTGAACACCTTGATACCAGCTCTCTGGCATCACTCCTCCTAGCTCCTCTGCCTTACCTCCCTCCCCGATGACCCCTTATTCTAGTTGTTGTCCCTGTTGACTCACCTCTCCTGGATTCATATACTGAAAACATAACAGTGTCAAGAAAGCTACCAACGTTGTCAAATTATAACAGAGATAAGCTCCAACAAGAAACACACACGCACGCGCAGAAAATATGTGAGGGCAGATGAGGCTCAATGTGTACAGAAGGGAGAAGAGGAAGCAAGGGATTTACAATTCAATGCTTATGATCTGCTAAAGTGACAATGCTAGATTGTAAATTTAAAACAAAATTTTGGCAAGCATCAAAAAATAAAAAGCAACAAGTTAGAGGATTAGAAAAGATTACGAATGATTGACCAGGAGGAATTTAAACCTGATACCATGGTATCAATTTAAACTTGATACCAGGCGTGCTTTGCGGTGAAGATTTGTAATGACAAAGGTAGAGCAAAGGCTTACAACCAACTCTTCTGCTGGATGAATTGGGCGGAAATGACTGATGTCAGGTAGAAAGGTAGATGGCTAGTCATTCACTCAGCACGGTGGGAATGTCCTGGTCTAAACTATTTTCTGTAGGGGAAAGAA
>NW_022111370.1:943421-951040 GCF_000313985.2 Echinops telfairi | reverse complement strand
TCTTTTCAAGACACTTGGAGGTTTGGCTGGTGGCTCTCAAAGGAAGAGCTGAAAGAACGAATTAGGCTCCATAACTTAAAGAAAACACATTAGCGCTGCTTTTATTTAAGGAGTTATCAGTGTACCATCATATTTTGTGCTTAAGAGATACTGTCAAGAAACTCTAAAATGGAGCAAAATAGGAACGAAAATTCCACTTTTCTGTAAGGAAAATCTTATACCTGTGTTATCCGCAAACAGAATGCGGGCTATTACAGACATGGTTCCCACCTATGTGGGGAAACTATGTGGAAAACTTTAGACTACCTTTAATGTCCTCTCGAGACTCCACATTCAGGATATCTCCACCTTTCGTTGCATTTGGAACACTTTATAATCCGGTGAGTCATGACCGATTATTCTTTGGTTAATTCCAACTCATAGCCACTTCCCAGGACAGAGCAGACTCTCCCCATAGGGTTGGCAAGACTTCTTTCAGGAAGAGTGTCTGCTGGGTTCCAACCACTATTCTCTGGTTAGTAATCATGCACTTAACCATGGCACCGCTCGTGTTTTTCTGTAAGCCACAGGACACTGAACAGAATACCATATGTTCTTGTTCATGGAAATGTAAACTAGCTTTATCCAGGTGATCGTTATACTGTATGTCTCTTGCATCTCACTGCAAATTGTTTTCAGCCTTCTTTAATTACAGAAATGTATGGTTCTTTGAATTTTCTTTGAAACCGTTATACTATTTTATTGCTTCTCTCAGTAATTATCGAGTTAAATAAAATCTTTAAGATAAGTTATCATTTTACATTTTTAGGAGCCTTAATTTTACCCTATCCAAAATGTAAAAAGGGGAAATAACTAAGGTGGTGAGGATGTCAAGACATTTGGAAAGTGGTACTTTTCTGGCTGAAATGTAAACTGAGGCTGCTCTTATGAAGAGACCGTTGAATGATTCTTCAAAATATTAAAGGTTGAATTTGCATACAACCCAGGAATGCAACCCTGGTTTTATAAAGAGACGTATAAAAACAAGATGTACATAATGCTTGTACATAAATATTCAAAGCAGCATTAGTTACAATAGCTAAAATGTGAGGAACAAACCATTTATCAACATATAAATGGATGACCATAACGTGGTATGTACAATGCAATAGAATATGATCAGCCATCAAAGGAATAAATCATGCTACAGCATGAATAAACCTTGGAACTATGCTAACTACAGACATTCATATGAATTAACTAGAATAGGAAAATTCATAGACAGAAGGGAGATTTTATGCCAGCAGGCACTGGGGGTAGATGAAGAATAAGTAGTTAATTGTTTAAAGAGTAGGCAGTTTCTTTTGGGGCAATGAAAATTTGTAGAACTATATAGTGGTGACCATGGTACATTATTGTTAATGGAATTAATGGCACTGGACTGTACATGTCAAGGTTAATAATGAATCTGTGAGGTATACATGTTTGCACAGGCACACACATGAGTGCATCCACAATAAAAAGTATATGTTAGCACCTGGAAGTAAAGAAATTCAACCTTTGTAACCTCTATCAGAAAATTCCTGAAATAAATTCTCAAATGAGGCTTTAATGAAGATGTTCAAGATAACCTTCCAACTCTGACAACTCTGATCAATTGTAGCCTCTGGAGAAAATACATAACTCAAAAGTTCAATGATTTGGTACACAGATACCATGGGGAGCCCACACAGACACAAAGTTCTCTGGCGCTGGTTTGGAAGTTATCTAATGAACACATTGAGACACTCGGGGTTCTGGTGGCAGAAGTACAGCCCAGGAAGACTGCACACACGAGTAGAGAGTGGGACTGTATACTGAAGAGGAGACAAGACTGAAGATCCAATTTGGAAGTCTTTGACAGGAAAGAGGAAAGCTGAAATGATGACAATAAAGAAGAGAAGTCGGGGGAAATGTTCGAGATAAAATCGGTATTTGTGGGATGCTCATAACTGGAAGCCAGAAGAAAGATTAAGATCGGGGAAAAGATGCAATATAATAAATGAGAGTGATACTGCTGATTAATTTACAGTGTCAGAGCTGACTTCTTTTCCATTTTTAATGTAGAGAAAAGGCTACTTTTAGAGACGAGAGAAAAACATTTCTTGCTTTACATTATTTTCCATCTTTTAAATTCTATCATAGACATCCTGTGTTTTTCCTTCTTATCCAAGCAAGAGCAAAAACATGAATAGGGTATGCAATATCACATTTGGTTATTTTGCGCATGTTACTCAGGACAGACCCATCCCTGGAGAAGGACATCATGCTTAGTAAAAGAAGGCAAAGAAAAGATGAAGACCTTCAACTAGACTGACTGACTGTAATAATTGGTTACACATGGAACAATCGTGAGGAAGGCGCTGGACTAGATAGGGTTATCTTCTGTCCTACACAGGTTCACTTTGAATCAAAACTGACTTGAATGCATCTAACAATAACTAGCAAAGCAATTATGGAGACAGAATTAGTAATTTTTATTCCTGTAGTAAAATTATATTTCTGTATAGGATTTATTTCTGTATAGAAATCCAGCTACAGCCTAGGGTTGCTAGGAGGCAGAAGCCAACAATCACAGCGACCACTAAAATGTGTGAACTTACCTATCGTAACCCTCGCTTCAGCTTTTGCCAGCATTCCTTCTGATATTCGTGTCTACTTTTCCATAGACAAGAAGGAGATAATGCTTGTCAGGACCTTTGAAAAGTCCAGATAGTTTTATTAGGGTTGATAATCACTCTGAGCCACACGAAAGCATAAAAACAAATCCTTAGCAAATAACTTGAATTATTTGAATGGATCCCTCAGTTACTTTGCTCAGGGGCATTTGTACTTCAGGGTCCCTGAATCCCATCCCAACCCTGGATTTAAGCTCATTAGACAGTCCATGTTTATCAGAAAAGCCATCTTACCTTCATCTTGTGATTCTGTAAAACTGTCATTAGAATTCTTAAGATGAATACAATGTGGGTGAAGAGTACTGAATGCATCCTGGGCTAAGGAATGAGTGATATCATGGAAGAATCAGAGGCATAATGCTCCTTCGAAGTGAGAATGATAGGACTTTAAATTAGGGACTTTAGGCATATTGTCAGGAGGGACCATTCCCTAGAGAAAATTATCATGTTCGGTAGATGGCCAGTTAAAAAGAGAGAGACCCTCAATGAGATAGATTGACACAAAGTTATGAACAGTGAATATAAAATATATAAACAGCCTTGTTTTAAAAAAATCGTAGTCAGGTATGTACATATGTATTAGACACATAAAAGTGAAACTTGTTTTTGCTTTTTAAAACAAACTTTAAAAAACTTTAAAAAGTGAAACTTGTTTTTGTTTTTTAAAACAACTTGCTATGTTTTAAAGTAAAACTTGTAGTGAAGAGAAAACAAATGTGTCAGCTAAGGAGAAGCCCCTAATGCAATGACAACACGCATAACGAGCAGGTTGGGTGTACACAGAGACACAACCAGAAATGACACTGGCTCATCTCTGGAGCCCTGGCAGTTCTGCAGCTCACCACCACTGCCGAATTCTGACAGCTGATTACCATGCCCAACTCCATGCTGAAAGGGGAGTATGTTAGGACTGTTTGTGGTGAGACCGTCATTCCTTGGGTCATATCAGTCCACAGGGAGTCAATTGTTGCAGGAGGAGGGACTTACATGTTATCCAACTGAACAGGAAACCACAAATCTCCAGCGGAGAAGTCTTTACTTTGCGTGTTGTAAGTTTAAATTTGGTGCTGCCCAGTTTCTGTCTTCTTTTCCTTTACTTGATAGGACCATAGAACTCTATGCATGAGTTAATGGATTTGTTTTCCTATTGGACAGATAAATCTGACAATGTGGAAAGATATAGTCATATTTTATATGGCTTGTTCCAAACACACAGTGATTACAGCAATGGGCTCCAATAGACACACTGTGAGGGTAGCATGGGACCAAACTTTCATCTCTGTCCTACAAAAGTTCACTATGAATTGGAATTGTCTTGAAGGCACCTAACAACAGTAAGTAGCCAAACAACTATGGTGACTCAATTAATAATGTTTATTTCTCTATAGGAATTCAGTTGCAGATAAAGTGCATTGGAAAGACATTGCTAGTCATTGAGAAACTTGTTTTGAACCTTGGGATCGGGAAGGAGAAAGAGCAGTCCATGACTCGGGCTTCTTTTCAAGGAGGCAAGCACGTGGTTGCAATGGGCAGGAGTACAAGTCGGTGGAAAGAAAACAAAATCACAACTCCAAAGTGTATTTGAAATGGCCAATTGCAATCTGCCAATAGACCTCCTGCTTCGCTCTGTTTGCTTTCCAAAAACAAAACCGTTGTATGGTATATATTCATTCTACAGTTTAAAGTTTTATTTGATGGGGAACGTGGAAAAGACATCAGGTGACTCCTTATGTACCAGGACAAAACTGGAGTGGGTGCTACACGGAACAAGTAAACACCAGTAGCCCTGGAGTTGACTTCAACTCACGGAGAGCCATGTGTGTCAGCGCTGAACGGCACCCCATAGGGCCTTTCAATGGTTGTGATCTTGCATTGATCACCAAACCTTTCTTCCAAGGCCATCAGCCTTTTGGACAGAGCTGGGTGCCTAAGCCTTTGTGTCCCTCAAGGACTCCTTGGTGTGTATTACTGGGATTGTGAAACCATGACTGGAGTGGAGTTCCTAGTTTACATGACCACTGTCGGTTAATGTTGGTTGGATTGGTTCATATCTATCAAGGTGAAACAATAGAAAGGGAGTGTCCAGCTAGTTTGTGGCCTGAGGGCTCTGGGGAAACCCTCAATACTGTATTCCTTCCTTCCTTCATTGGACTTCTCAGAGTCAGAGGTTGCTGTCTGTCCCACTCTTCACTGCAGCATTTAGACCTGATGCAAACCCAGCTAACTTTATCCTCATAACAGGAGGACAAATTCCATTCCCCAACTGGCATCCGTTACCACTGTGACTTTTCCACCAGTCTCAATGCCAGCTTGTACTCCCCAGAAGCCCCCCATCCTCCCCCACCCACCCACACACTCAACCCTGCTAGTGGCAGCTTCCAAACCTGGCCATGATGATGTTTTCTTCCTGCATAAACACAGCCCACAGTAGTACTATGCCAAGACCTGAAACAGGGTAATGTATCTACTAGTATTAACTATGGATTTTTTTTTGGTGGGGGGTGAAATCTAGTTCCATTGTAGCACTAGCATCTTGTTAAAAAGAAGTAAGAAATATAATGCTATAAATTGCTACCAAGTGAGTAATTCCTGAAGCTGTTCTTCCTGGTGGAAGGATCTTTGTTTCCAGTAAGGGGAAAGCAAGATAGGAAGCATTCGTGTGCAACAAATAATGTTTAAAACTAAGAGAGGTAGAGGACATGAACATGGACACTTGGAAAGAACAGGCAGAGAACCCAGGACACCCCCTCAGTATTGCCTGTCCCGGAACCCCCTGCTACCCAAATGGAAGTTCCCAAGAATCTTGTGCTGGTGAAAACCCTTTTAAAAACGTGATGTGCAAGTGGGGGGATAAGCTCTTTGGAGGCTGGACATGTTGGCTGATAAAGCACTCTTCCTTACAGGAGCGTCTAAATGCATCTATCTTGTGATTGCCTATGTTTTCTAAAAGGAAATGGTTTTCTTGGTGAGACAAACATCCCATTCTGGGAACAAGCTGTTATATCCAACACTCGACTTCCCTGGTATGTCTTCCAAGCCCGTTCCCTGCTTGAGGACAGGAGATAAAGGTTGTGGACTAGACCCGGGTTTCCCAAAGGGGTGATACTCCTCCCTGAGGGAAGTTACAAGGATCACTGCGTGCTGCAAAAGTGAATACCTAAACTTCATACATATTGGATTAAGGGTTGTAGTGCTGACATTTTAATTTTGGGTGAGGTGGGGTGAGTAATTTTTTTTTTCCTTCTATAAAGGGACTGTAAGTCAAGTTTGGGAACCTATGGACTAGATGCAAGTAAAGGAAACAAAAAGAAAAACACAAGTAAGTAAAGGCATGATCCCAAAGTGGTCACAATCTTGGTAAGAAAGAAAATAATATTATAAATGTTCTGTGTCAGAAGCCATGTTGCCCCCTTATGTACTCCCTAATGGTATCCTAAGAGCTACATTATGTACCGTGGTATTGTCACTCATATTTCATGCAGAAACAAATATTTTAATACTTAAAAAACAAGTAAGATATTAAACAAGGTTGTAGCATATTTTAATCAAGCACCCCCGCTAAAAAAAACAAATGAATAATGTGGGGAGGGAGAGTACTGTTGTTAGGGGCACTGGCTTATATTGGGGGAGATTTGCTTAATTAGTTCATGAATTTGAGCAAGTTTTAATTTCATCATTATGAGTAGCCTTAATAGTGTTAACCTGAAACATTAGTGAGAATATTAAGTGAGTGGCAAAGTGCTTATTGCAATGTTTACCCCAGAGTGCAGTATTAGTAAACTTGGTAAATACATTAGAAATCATATTATAAGGAAGGGAGAATAGATAAGGAGGGAAAAGAGCGAGAGAAATGGAAATAGATATGAGAGAGGGAACAAGGAGAACAAAACAAATATGGGTGATAGATTCATTTCAGCTCTGCAAAGAAAAATATTTCATAAATGTAAAAGGATTGTGAGACATCATAGAAGATGGAAAACAATAAATGCATGTACACAAAAAGTCTCAATTTCTGCACATCAGGAAAAAGTACAATGGAACGGTAAGCCAATCGCATTTAAAAGGGGCAGCATTTCCTGTTAAATCAGTTGAGGTGTGTGTCAGTGTTGCTTCCTTTCAACATACTTAGTCCGTCTGTATGCCGAGCCCAACTCCAAGACACTAGACTGCAAGAAGAAGGCCAACGCATCCGGACTGAGCAAAGACTCATGCCCTATGGCATGCAGATGACACACTCTTGGTTGCTGAAAAGCAGTAACTCTGCCTCAACATTAAGAAAATAAAGATGCCTAATAGTGGACCAAAAAGCATCATCATGGTAACAGGAACTAGACTGAAGTTGTTCAAGGTTTCCATTTTGCTTCGATCTACAATCAATATCCATGGAAGGAGCAATCTCAAAGTTAAAATAGATTGCACTGAGCAAACCTATTACCAAACGACCTGTTCCAATTGTTAAAATGAAAAGGTGTCACTTGTAAGACTAAGGGGAGTCTGATCTGAGCCATGGTGTTTTCAGTGTCTTCATAGTAAGGCAAAGTTGGATAACTAATAATGAAGACTGATAAATTACTGATGCCATAGAATCACACTGGTGAAGAATATTAAATATACCATAGGCTTCCAGGAAAACAAACAAATCTGTCATGAAAAAAAGTTCATCCAGAATTCTAGTTCAAAGAAATATCGCAAGACATAGTCCAGCGGTTCTCAAGCTGTGGGTCATCACCCCTATGGGGGTCAAATTATCCTTTCACAGGGGTCTCCCAATTCATAACAGTAGCAAAATTACAGTTAGGAAGTAACAACAAAAATAATTTTATGGTTGGGGCATGAGATAGTTAAGGTTTATTGTGCCAACCTGGCTGATAAACACATGTGGGGTTAATTTAAGGGTGGAGAGATAAATGGCTTGGTGAGCCT
>NW_022111370.1:887265-943170 GCF_000313985.2 Echinops telfairi | reverse complement strand
CAGCTTTTCTCCTGCAGTCGGCATCATTGTGTCTGTTTTGTGAGATGAAGGAGGACTTTGTGGATTGGTGTCGGACATACGGGCTAATGTTGGACTTATGGACTTGGATAGCACTGGGTTTTGGATGCTTTCTTAATGTACACTTACCCTTTATATAAAACTCTTTCTTATACATATGCGTTTCTGTGGATTTGTTTCCCTCCTTTACCCAGACTAACACAGGGGGTCACCACAACACAAGGAACTATATTAAAGGGTTGCGGCATTAGGAGGGTTGAGAACCATTGACTTCGTCTCATGTAATGTGAATGTGCTATTAGGAGGGACTAGTTTCTAGAGAAGAGCATCGTGCTTTGTAACGCAGAGGGCCAGTGAAAAAGAAGATGACTCTCCAGGCGATGGAGTCACAGTGGCTGTTACAATGGACTCAAACAGAGCGAGGGCTGTGACGACAAAACAAGGCGGGGCAGTGTTTCCTTTTATTGCACATAGGGTTGCTGTGACCCAGAGGCTACGCAAGAGCTTTTTACAACAATATTTGGAAACATAGAGGGGAAAGTTTTCAGAAGAAGAGAGAATGATATTTCTTTTCTCCAATTGTTTTTGTTATTTGCTGTGTTAGGCAAGGTTGACTAGAGAAACAAATCCAGAGACTCACATATATGTGTAAGAAAGAGCTTTATAATAAGAAATAATTATATATCAAGAGAACATCTCCATCCAGTCTAACTCAAGTTCATAAGTCTAATACTAGTCCATAAGTCTGATACTAGTCTATAAACCCCTCTTCAGACTCACGCAGCCAGAGGATATGATGCAGAATATCAATGTATAAGTGGAGATCATGATAAATATGCAAATACTAAAAGTAGTTGCTCTGTATAGAAAATATGACTAGTTAATGGTACATAAATAAGCTATAGTTGTCTATATTCTATTTGTTAATCCATGGTGCAAGAAATCCCTGATTTCCCTGATGGAAGCGTTTATTCTACAGATGTCCTTAGTTTCCTTACATGGCTCTTCTATAAGAGGCAATATTTGGTTTACTCTCTAGAATATCATTATTCTCCTCTCCTATTTAGATATCATTTGAGGGAAATATGAAATATCCCTACACTGGATGAGGAGAAGGACAATGTCAAAAGTCACTGTCACCAAGACAATGTTGGGCTTTTAACACCTGAGCTTTATTCTCTCACTGAGTAGGCATCTTGTTTTTGTTTGCTGTTGCTGATTCGGCCCCCAACTAAGAACTGAAATGCTGCCTCCTAACCGGTACAGATGAACTGTTGTGATCTATGGATTTTCATTGGATTATTTTCAATAGTTAGGCCAGAAGAAGTGTTCCTAAAGGCAAAGATGTCAAGATTTGTCTGACATATTTTCGTCGTATTATCAGGAGTGACCAATCGCTTCATAAGCACATCACACTTGGTAAAGCGGAGTGCAGTGAAAAAGAGGAAGGCGCTCAAGGAGAGCCATTTTCATTCTTGATGTCATGGGCTCAGGCATAGAACTATTAAGGATGGGGCAGAAAGATGGAGGGGTTCATCCTGGTGTGCATAGTCACTACGGGTTGGAACGGACTTGATGACACCTCTCAATAACAACATCTTCAGTAACCAATCACTAGATCATTCTTTTGAATGAACTGGCCAGGTTTCAAAGCCATATCTTCTGCAGGGAAGTCGAGAGATTTCTACCACTGACCCACCAATGCCCTTCAGGGAGGTCACAGTATATCAGAGCATGAGCATAGCATTATAAAATATCACTAGAGCAAGTTAATATTTACATCTAGATCCCTGACTTCACTAGCACCCATGAACAATGCTCAGTGCATTTTTACTTATACAACACATTCTGCTTTTTTAAACTAAGTTTCTACATCTACAGTTTTATCTAACTGACAGTTCCTCATAAATGGTAAACAATTCATAGTCTCCTAGTTCCTCACTAGGAATTAAATTCATATCCAAGTCTTCATTACTTCTCATTTCCAAATTTGGTTTTGCTTTCCTTCCCCGGGCTTATGTAGCAAGTTTGCATATTTGGACAGCTTTACTATTTTTATAATATATATGCCAATGTCTCCACTTAATGAAGAGAATTTTTCTGCCGGTAACATTAAAGTTTAAGAAGCCTGCAGACTGCATTCTTTAATGCTTCCCTACAAGAACATGTTAAAAATGTATTTACTACTGCTCCATGCTCTGGAGAAGGATGCGGATTATCACGGAACTGTCATGTGCCTACAATGTTTTCTTGAGCTCAACCATCATCTTCATTTTGAATGGACACATAAATCATAGTTGGAAAGAGTTGCCCATAATACAATACATGCATGGATAATAACCTATATAATGAATCAGAGAAACTAAAGGTGAGTGTTTAAAATCTGAACTAGGGTTTTAAATTGATACTTTAAATGTTAATTGTGTTCAGTGTTGGAAGCTGCTAGCCTCTCCTGAGGGTGGCTTTTGAAACACTACTGCTGTTCTAAGTCTAGACCAATGCCAATGTACAGCCTCAACGGCATTTATTACTCTGATGAAGAACATTGAAAGCATCTTGGACTGCCAGAAAAACAAACAAATCTGTTGTGGAGTAAGGACAACCGGGGGGCTCCTCAGTGACAAGGCTGGTGAAACTTCATTTTACCTCCTTTGGACAAGTTGTCAGGAGAGATCTGAGAAGTGGAGAGGAAGCCCTAAATGAGATAGACTGACCCAATGGCTGCAACATTGGAAAACAATGTGAGGATTGTTCGGGGCTGGGAAAGGCTTTATTCTGTTGGGCACAGGGTTCCTATGGGTCAGATCTGATTTCGTGGTGTCTTACAACAACCCTGACATAGGAAAGCAACCAGGTTTCTTTGAGTGGTTAAGGGATTGTTGTTGTAATGCGGTGGATGGTGTGGTGTTGTGACGCTAGAAGCTATTGCACTTGTATTTCAAAGATCAGCAGAGTCACCCCAAATGAACAGGTATCAGTGGAACTTCCAGTGTAAGAATAGGAACTTAAGGATGTGGCTGCCCACTGCAGAGGAAGAAGCTGCTGAAAACTTTATGCACAGCTTTGAAACATGGTCAGAGACAGAGGGGCTAATGATTGGATGCCGATCCTTGTTGGAGACAGAGGCAGAAGATGGGTCCCTCAGGCTGGAGGAAACTCAAAGTGTGCATTAGGAGGAGTTGATTCTCAAATGAGCGTCTACCAGGGTAATGTCAATGAGACAAAGCCGGTGGGTTCTTCATTTGCTGATAGGGCATGACTCAAGAAGAAACAGCTGCAAAAATCAGCAAGTGATGAGAACTTGTAATAGAGGAAGTCTGAATCTAGGAAAGTTGGAAATCATCACAAATGAAGTGAAACAAAAAGATCCATGCCCGAGGCATTAGTGAGCTGAAATGGGTTGCTATTGGCCAGCTTGAATGAGGAAAGCCTACGATTGACTCTCCCTGGTTAAAGGCTAGGCATTCTTACTACTCCGACTCCATCACATTCTCCATGGACCCTAGAACGGGCTACGTGGCAAAAGCAAGGTTGAAAGGAAGTTGCCCCGGAAATGGTTCATTTAACTTGTTGGAAATCCTGGATCTAAATGAAGAGATGAACATGGTTCCTTTAATACAGAATCCCTGATACCACGTCATATTCCATTCCATGATGAGTATACCATACCTTGGCTTCTTTATTCTTAGAGAAAGGAGTTCACTCTTCTCTTTTCTTCTAGTCACGTGGAAGAGGAATCTGGAACTTTCGAGATATTCAGAGGAGACACCGATGGAATTTTAGGAAAGGTGAAAAGGGGATTCTTTGGGGCTGTGTTTTTTCTCAGTAGACGGCACTGAGCTCATCTAAAAGCCCTTCTCCTGCTCCCAGTTGCCACTGGAGTCTCTGACTCAGAGTAATTTGATATGCTCTGTTCTGTAAAGGGTTGGCTTCTACAATGCTAACCCTTTCATAAATATGTAATGACTCGACAACAACTCTGTCTCTTCTGTGCCCAGCCAGACAGGGTGCCTACCAACCAACCGAGTATATGGGAGGAGGCTTTCCCGACTGTCTACTAAAATAGTTCAAGTTAATAAAGTTTCAAATTAATGATATTTCCCACAAACAGTCTAAGAGCTACTTATCTTCTCTAGTATGCTACTAATGAAACACAGTAGCTATCCTCTAGGGCTAATCACTTGTGAAATAGTCTTGTCAATTGGGCAACTGGAATAAAATTAGAGTCTAGATACAGGAAAAATAAATAAATAAATAGATAGATAGATAGATAGATAAAAGCTGCCTTTCCAGAAAAGCAGAAATTAGAGCAGATTTTTCATCTTGCATATGTCGTACATTGTCAGGACATTGTCCGGAGAGACCAGTCCCTAGAGAAGGACAGCACAGGTAGTAGAGGGACAGCAAAGGGGAGCAAGGCCCTAAAGGACATAGATTGACCTCCTGGATGCAGCAATGAACTCAAGCACAGGAATGACTGTGCAGATGGTGCAGGACTGGGCAGTGTTTCATTTCGTTGTGCATGAGATCACTAGATGGTAACTGTCAATAACCTCCACCTTTCAGGGAAAACCTGACAAACCTCAGCACATCCTTGACAATTCTGCTCAGCAACTGGTGCACCTTCCAGGTTTCTTTTAAGAGATGGGTTGTGCTCCAAAGGAGAAACAGTGTGAAATGTACTATTTGGGACATGTTTTATCTGGCAACATCCTTAGATGCAAGCAAACAACAACAACAAAAGCAGACTGGGTACCTTGAGTAGAAAAAAATCAACTGGGTGATATTTTTCAGTGTGATAACTTGATGGGAAGTCAAGATTTATACACATAGGGCAGGAACTGGGGCGGTTCTGAGAGTGAAGTATCATAATCACTCAAGAAAATTATGCTAACGTCATAGCTGAAAAAAATAAAACAAAAGCCTAAATGCTTTCCCATTTCATCTCTTGGTGACAAATTGACAGCAACAGCCCTGAAATCACATTCTCACAGGTTCAAGTGCAAGGCAATAGGGAGCCAATGTAACATCAATGAAAGTTTCCAGGAATACACTATAGTTTCCAAAGCAAATACTATAAAGAGGAGAATCGGGTCTTTTATTGGTTAGGGCTGACTTATTTGCTTATTTCTGGAGTAAAGGAAAGAGCAGAAGCATTTCTATTTCAAACTCTTACAGCTGATAAGGGATGGTCCCTTTGAGAAATAGAGGAATTCACCTCATCCTAACTCTAAGCCAAATTCACTTCTAACCAGACCATGGCAACCCTACATCGAGTTTCTATAAGTGGAGATATTTATGGCAGCAGACAGCTTCATCCTTCTTGTCAGGAGTCCCTGGCATGTGTGAACCATCCACCTTGCAGTTGCAGAATATTGAAAGTATCACGGACCACCAAAGGAACAAGCAGGTGTGTCTTAGAACAAGCAGAGCCAGGATGGTCCTTAGAGGCGAGGAGAGTGGAGCAAAGTCTCTTGGACATGTTGCCTGGAGAGAACAGTCACTAGTAAAAGACATCATGCTTGGTGAAGTCGTTATTGCTGCTGGGTGCCCTCAAGTCAGCTCTGAGCCAGAGGGACCCGCTACACAACAGAAGGAAACATCGCAAGGTCCTGTGCCATCACTGGGCAGCCGTGCAGTAGAGGGGCAGTGAAAAACAGGAGGACCCTGATGAGACAGATTGACACAGTTGCTCCACTAATGTTTCAAAAATAACGGTTCTGAGGATGGCATAGGACCGGGCAGTGTTTCCTTCTATTGCACAGGCAGTCACTGCCAGTTGGAATGGATTCCCAGGCATCTAACAACAAAAATTTTCTTTTGACTAAATCTTCATTGTATCACATGAGTGATAGATATTCTAGTTAGGAGCTGACTTTTGGGTTAAATTTACTTAATCTACAAAGGAACAAGTGGGTACAAAATAAGTTAGTATTAGTAATTCCTAGAGTTATTGATTGGGTTATAGCTTAGATTCAATGTTGCTTTTTGCAGAAGGTAATATGTAACACAACTGATGTATCTGGGCCTGGTAATGAACCGTACAATATAAAGTGTTTTAGTATTCTTCGTGTTTCTGTCTATTCACTTTCTCTTTTAAAATTATGGTGTAAAAATAAGTCTAATATGAGCTTTTGGTATTAGATAATTTTAGGCTTTGAAATTAATCCATTTCTGAAACAAAAGAGTCTTTAGGAAAATGGAGGTATAACAGAGAGAACATTAACACTTCACACTAACATGAAATTAATGAATATTCACAAGATGAGTTTTTGTTTCAATTACAAGAAAAAATATCCCATTACTGCCTTCTTCTGTTCATAGCTGCCTCTTCATTTATGCAAAAAAGTGACTGCTGAGTCAAGCAGGTTAGTGAGCAGTATTAAGGACAGGAGTTTCTGTTTAGAAGAGATAGATCCATTGTAAAAGCAGATGGTTTTTCTTTCTGTTTTTCAGCCCTCCAGTGCCCAAATGGCAAGATCACTTACAAGTAGTCAAGAAACTCTAATAGTACAGTGACTAAGGACAAGTGCGTGGCTGCCAATCAGAAGGCCAGTGGTTTGACAACACCAGCCAGGCCACAGGAGGAAGATGCGGCATTCTCCTTCAGCCTAGAAACGCCTTGGAAATTGTATGGGATCATGATGAGTCTCAGGCCATTCAACAGCTCAATCTCTTTGTTTTGTTTTCTCACAGTGAGGAGAGACCAGAAATTTAATTGCTGTAAATTAGATTTACAGGACCAGTACCAATAGTTGTAAATGGTAGTGAGGAGGGAAATTCAAAACCAAAGTGCTTAATTGCTGGTACAAACCCTTCAGCAGATTCTTCCACTGAGTTGACATAAGAAGCCACAGTCGAATTATTCTGCTTCAAAATGGTGGGTAGAGCATTCATTTGCCTAAATGTCTGGAGATTCTGTGTGGCCAAGCTCCTCTATGAGTAGAATGGGGCGTAGACCACCAGTGAGAGATGAACTGCAGAGGCAGTGGATTTTTTAACGTGGCTCTTCGAGCCAACTCCCACCGAATGACCTTTCCCTGCATGGGTCTGATAAGAATGGTGGGGGGATGGGGGTGGGAAGGTGAGGAGTTTGGAAGGGGGAGTTGATATTCTGATAGAATTTACCTGTGAAAAATCGAAAATGGGATTTCCAGGAGTGCCATCCTGCTGTGTTTGAAAATAAACCTCTTACCAGCAAAACCCAGAAGTGAGTAGTATCCTCTGGGCCTGGAATCCCTATGCAGGGAACCGCATGAAACCAGGACAGCTATCACTTCAGAAGAGCAGCAACAGAATCAGAAATCAGAGCATGAAACTGAGTGGTGGACTTCCCAACACACAGAGTAAGCAAAGTGGAGTGCTTTTATATAGGACGCTGCCTTACAGTGCTTTGAATTTCCTCTTGGCACTTAATATGGGAAGTTGGTTTTGCTGACCTGTGGAAGTGGAGCTGAGTCCAATAAGACTGAGGCTTATTGGAAGGAGGTGCCTCTGTGAACTAAATTCAAGGAGCTTGATTTGTAAGCCTCAGGGTTAAGAACTATAGCAAAGCGGTACCCCACTCTGGACGTTGATTAGCAGACAGGGAAACAACAACTTTGTGACAGCTCCTGATATCTCAACCCTGAGAATTTCTCACTGGCATTCCAACTTGTTAGCATCCTTAGTTAACCCTTTAATCATTCATTTTGTCTGTGAGTTCTGTGTAGCCATCACAATGCATATTAAAACCTAGAGAAGTAAAATACCCCCAAAAACCCAACTTCCAACTAACCTAACTCTCAATTCCAACTCATAGCCACTCTCTAGGACAGCACCTGTGAGTTTCCTAAACTGTAACTCTTTAAGACAGTAAAAAGCTCCAGCTTTCTCCTTCAGAATGCCTGGTGGTTTTGAACTGCTGACCTTAAGGTTAGCAGCCCAATGAGTTACTGCTATGTCAGCAGGGTTCCCCATGGAAGTAAAACAGAACCTAATTAAGGCATATCATGAGCATCTGTTGCCTTTAAGGAACTGAAATTTCAAGGCTCGCTGTATAGTGCAAGCTACCTCATTCTGACTTCAGTATCTATCCCGGACCTGCAATAAACACCCCTGACTGGTTCTCTTTTCCTAGAGCATCCTGGAAAGACACAACTTCCTAACACATATTTGTTCATTTGGTGAGAACCTACTTTGCGATAGCCTGTCTGTTCAGAAATCAATCTTCATCCCAACCCTGCTGATCACTAACAGACTCCTTGGGAGCTCTTGGGAAATGGAGCAAAGCAGCTGCAGAAGCTACTCAATTCCCTGCTCTTCAGAGCTACCCTGAAGAAGCACAGAGGGGGTCCTCCAGATTGCTGACTCCATGAATCCCCAAATAGAACTTCTTTGGTACAAGGCCGCTAGCACTGGTCCTGTGTCACTACTAACATGCTGTACCCAGGCTCCGTTTTCCCAATTGTCCAGCCCTCCTGCCAGACTCATTGGTTCACAGAAGGAGCTACACCTTGTGGAGTTTCAAAGAAATATAGGTGATTTGTGTCATCGGATACATTGGCTCATAATTGTACTCATTTAATTACTATTTAAGTTTTGTCATTTTACACTCAAATGACCTCCTGAGTTTGGATTTTTTTCCAATAGAAAACTATTAAAATAAGTCGTAATTGTCATCCCAAAGCAACTGCATTAATGACTCACATATGTTACATATGGTATGCATATATATATTTTATATGCTATACTATAAGGCATCTATTGAATATATGTCAACAATAATCCATCAACTATGTAAATGAATTTTTTATTTCTGCTATCCCTTTGAGGAGTTTATCTTCTTCTGGGGAAAGGTTTATCTGTCCTTAACCAGTAGTTTTGCTAATATCATAGTCCTATCGTGTTCGTTGTGTGAACAGTGTTTTGAAAGAAACAAAAAGCTTCCTTCCACTTTGCTTTGACACAAGACAGAAAAGGCTAATGTGCTTATTTTTAGCTTGTTTTACTGTTAGGATTATAGTCAAAGGGATGATTTTTTTTTTTCTTAGTACTAGTCACACATCTTCACCCTCAATACAAATGTTGACTTACCTTCTGACTGAGATAGAAATACTTCTGCTCACAGCAATCTTATAGAACTTAACTTCCGCAAAAAGCAACAGAACTCACTGCCATCACTGATTCCAACTCACAGCAACCTTCTGGGGCAGGCTAGAACTGCCCGATGGGTTTTGGAGACTGTCACTTTTGACAGAAGTAGAGAGCCTTAGCTTTGTCCCATGGAGTGTCGTAGTTTTGAACTGTAGACCTTGTGGTTAGAATCCCAACACATACACACTATGTCACCAGGGCTCCCCAGGTGTGGCACCACAAGATGGCATAGGGTCACATTTGTTCACAAAAGAAATGAAAAACTATTGGGAGTCCAGGCTGAAGCTTCAAGACAAGGAAAGTGAAGCCATTGTGTAGAAGATGATGGTAGAAATGGAGGACGGGCTTTGAACCTGTGGACTGGTCCTTGGGAGGTTGGTAATAAAAGGCACGCATAAAAGGTTTTTCATCAAAGGAAACATCCTCATGGAGAGTGAGGAAAAGGCATCTCAACTATAAAATCTTCGATAAAATATTGCTCACCAATGTGTTAGCGTAACGTTTCAGGAAGAAGGGTCAGCTTCCAGATTAGCACTTCATGGAAGCAATGGTTTCCTCAGAGCACGGACTTGAAGCCGCAGTAACAAATCCTGACCCCCGAAGTCTATCCCGGCACTACACAGACTACCAACGTGGAAAGGAGGCTTTCCCGTGGATCTGGTTCTTTCTTCAGCCATCCTCATCAGCTGAATCCACTGGTTTTCCTCATCGTAGAATGAGGGTGAACTGCAATTGGTAGAGTTTTTGTAATAAAAGAAAGAAAAATTCTTCTATAATACGTTTTTGATTCCCTGTGATACATTTAAAAATAAAAGGAGACTAATTTACAGGAAAATACCCATTGAGCTAAGAAAAAAAAGAGAGAGAGAGAAGTAGAAACAAAGTCAACAGTAAAGAAAAAATACATTCTGATGCAAGACAGTCATCATTAATTATACATTTATTGATTCTACTGGAAAGAGTAAACTGTTTCTCTGTATTGGAAAATTTAGAAAACTGAAATTATCAGTTACCTAGTCTCAGATGATTCTGAAATAATGCAGCAGCTACTACCATGGCATGAAGGGAGAGGAGGAGGGAGAATAAAAAGCTATGCTTGGATACAAATCGTATGTCTAACACAATGGGAATATGTGTTAAGATCCTGTGAGATTATTGTATTATATCCATGTTAAGCATTGAGTATAACTGAGTCTTGCCCTAGGTATTTCTGAAGTCCAGGAAAAGGTGACTGGTGGTGCAGTGGTTACACAACAGGCTGCTAACCCCAAGATCATCAGGTAGAAGCAACCAGGCACTGCTCAGAAAAAAAGAGGAGGCTTTCTACTCCCATGAAGAATTATCATCTGTGAAACCCAGCAGGACATGTCTACCCTGTTCTACAGGGCCCCAATGAGCTGGGATCAGTGTGAAGGTGGTGAGTTTTGATTTGTTTATTTTTAACTGTTTCAAGAGCTGCCTGTATTGAAGATCGAGGCTGACCAACTTTTGTTTCTGAAAAGGACAAGACAGCATAGAGCTTAGGCTCTGTTTTCTCGGCTGCCACTCCTTAAATGGATTGCTGCATTGTGAAGACAAGTCGCAGGCAATGTGGCCAAGAAGGAGAGCGGCTGTGGTTCAATAAAACGTCATTTACATACCCGGGTGGATTTGGCTCGCACCGTAACTCATTTATCATTGTACGTGATTAACTGAGCCCTGAAATCAACTCCTGAAGACATTGAACCGCTTTTCTAATTCCAATTTTTATTTCATCTGTTTTCTTTAGACAATTGTCAGTTGTCTCCTTGCCGCAGTGTCTTTTCTAACCCACTGCTGTGCTACAGACCAGGGTAGAGCTGTGTGTGCCGCCGTGTTCCCCAGGCTGACGTCTGTGACTGCCACACCTCTCCCTAACACAGCGGCCGGGTTCCACTTGCCAAACTTACAGTGAGCAGAAGACCTTTAACCACCTTGGACATTTTTGATATTTTCATGATTAGAATTTGTATCTGAGTAAATCAAATATTGACAAGGCTCACATCCCTGTGTGAAGGCTCTTTTTCGTCCACGTACCCCGGCCCATTCATCTGTCACTCTGTCTCCACTTTTCCCCACAGTCTCCGTTTCCAAGTACAAATGCCCTCTTAGCTAATTTCCTTTGAAGTCAACCTATGACTCCTGGAATGTTTATTAGGTTTGGCTCACTAGGTTTCTCTTTGAGGAACCAGAGATATCAGAACCATACCAGAATTTATGAAGTTGGTTCTTTGACTAACTGCACCATCACGGCAACTGTATGCTTGGAATGCCATTGCACTGTCTTCAGGCTTGTCGTCTTCACAACAGCATCCTTGTGATAGAACTCCTCCCCTCGTTTCACTCAACTGCTATGTAGAGATGGGAATCCCTTTGGGAATGTTCTGCTCTCTTTAGTTAAAGTTGACACAAAACCTTAACTATCACCAACACCTAAGATTTGAATTTTACCAACTGTTGTTTACTGTGAATTCCAATACTTGCTCACAGAATAGAATGTCTAAAAGGATGCCCACTGCTTTGTCAACATGCCTTGCTTTACATCAAAGTTGTATTGATTCGAGGGCCAGAACACTTCACTTTGAAAAGGCAGGATTCTGAATAATCCATCCAGTCTCAAGGGAGGGTCTCTGGCTGTTCTTCTGAGGTTCTGACTTGTAGTGACCCGATGTACAATGGATGAAACACTGTGCAATCCTCACAATTGTTCTGGTGTTTATCCCACAGCTGCAGCCACCGTGTCAATCTATTCATCTTGCAGAAAAACTACCTTGTTTTCATTTTTCCACCATTTTAGGGAGGGGCCCTTGTTGTTAGGTGCTATCAAATTGGTTCCGACCCATAGCAACACTGTGCACAACAGAATTCAAAGAATTCACAGTCCTGTGCCATCCTCACAATTGTTCCTATGCATGAGCCCAGTGAGGCAGCGATTGTGTCAACCCATCTTGTTGAGGGCATTGCTCTTTTGCACCACCCCTCGGCTTGCTTGGATCCACTATCAATGTTCATGCAAGCAGCAGTCAAGAGATCAAGTGACACATTGCATTAGATAAATCTGCTGCACAAGACTTCTTTGGAGCATTTAAAAGCAAAGATGTTACTATGAGGACTAAGGTATGCGTAAATCAAGCCATTGAATCGTCCATTGCCTCATGTGCATGTGAAAGCTGAACTTGAGTGAAAACAAATAAAGAAGAATTGATGCATTTGACTTGTGTGCATATGAAGCAGTGCAGCCAGAGTGCTCCATAGAGGAGCATTTCCAATACAGATGGTTTGTCCTTTTAGCAGTCCATGGTACTTCCAATATTCTTCTCCAGCAGCATGATTTAAATGTATCTATTTTTAAATGGTATTCCTTATTCAATGTCCAACTTTAACATGAATGTAATGCAATGGAGAACCATATGCCTTGGGGCAGGTGCACCTTATGAAAGCCTTATGCATTGGGAGGGTCTAGGGAGTATCAACGTAACTTGTGGAGTATTTTGATCTAGCAAGTATATCTAGGAAGAAAGAAGAGGCTTTCCACACCCATTAGAAATTAGTCTTCAAAATCCACGTGGACAGTTAGGCCTTCTTTTATAGGGTTGCTATACATCAAACTTGACTCGATGTAAGTGAGATTGAGTTTTTGAGGTTTATGTAGGATTCTGGAATGCACAGGATTCTGCAAACTTTTAAAAGTCCTCTTGTGTATAGGTATGGATATATGTATATAGATAGCTAGATAGATAGATACAAAGCATGTGCACATGAACATATACCATACATTTACATGTATATGCATATGCATATGTTATTGTTGTTAGGTGTACTCGGGTCAGTTCCAACCCATAAGGACTTAATGGACACCAGAAGGAAACACTGCCTGATCCTGCACCATCGACACAGTTGGTCCCATGCTTGAGCCCATTGTAGCAGCTGTCGTGTCAGTTCATCTCCCTGAGGGTCTTCCTCTCCCTTCTTGCCCCAGGATTTTCCCAATATAATGTCCTTCTCCGGGAGCTGGTCTCTCCTGGCAACATGTCTAATCTATTCAAGACTAAGTCTCACCATGCTTGCCTCTAAGGAGCACTCTGGCCACATGAATTCCAAGATAGAATTGTTTGTCTTTTTAGTCATTTATGGGACTTCGAATACTCTTCTCCAGCACCACAATTCAAATGCATCAATTCTTCTTCAGTCTTCTTTATTCAATGTTCAGCTTTCACATCAGATGGAGCAATGGAAGATACCATGGTTAGGTTCAGACATACCTTAGTCCTCAAAGTATGTAACATCTTTGGTTTTAAATACTCTAAAGCAGCGGTTCTCAAGCTGTGGGCCATGATCCCTTTGGGGGTCGAATAACCCTTTCACAGGGATCACCCAATTCATAGCAAAATTACAGTGATGAAGTAGTAATGAAAATAATGTTATGGTTGGCGGTCGCCACAGCATGAGCAACTGTATGAAAGGGTCGTGGCATGAGGAAGGTTGAGAACCACTGCTAAAGAAATCTTGCTCAGCAGACTTATCTAATGCAGCAGGTCATTGGCTCTCTTGACTTCTGTTTCCATGAGCACTGAATATGGAGCCCAGTGAGACAGAATCCTTGAAAACTCATTTTCTCCAATTATCATGATGTTATGAAGGTTTTAGTCTTGTTTACATTAAGTTGTGGTTCAAATAGAAAGCTACCAGTGCTTCAAGTCCTCCTCACTTTCTCAGCAAGTAAGGTGGTGTAATTTGCATATCTCAGGTTGTTAATAAGCCTTCCTCCAATCCTGATGCTGAGGGAACACTTCCTCCCTAAAGCAGGAAAGGTTCTCGGGCTTCAGGTGAAGCAAGCTTTTCCCTCAGTACCAGCCATGACAGCCTTTGCTCTTTTTATCTAGATCTTCCATCAAGAATAATTTCAGTTTTGACCAGTGCAGCCTTAACTTGCTCTCTGAAATATGAGGCTCATTTCATTGCCCGCAGTACCTAAAGTTTTGAACTTGGGCTGGGAGGACCATTGGTGTGCTGCCTTTTCTCTTTGGCTTGAATCTGTTCTTCAGATTCTGTTACCTGGTAGACTTTTTCTTTTTTTCATATGACCATGGGCTTCATTCCCATTCTACACCGTGAGTACCTACTAACAGTTCCTTCCTACATGTATAACATAACTTCCATTCCCAGCCTTGCCCTATTGTTCACTGCTCAGTATACACTTCATGGTTCATGGTTCTCTCCTCTGGGAAATCACAGAGATCCCAAATGAAGCATACCACCAGGATACACCTGGTCCTCTTTGGGAATGTCCTTTCTTATTGAATTGTGCTATCCCTCATTCACTCAGCAATTTTACAACAAACAAAAAACCAAAATCCTCCAAGTAAAAAGAAACAAAACTTAGGATGTCATCCTACAATCCTTCTGTTTATGGCTCTGTGTCCAATTCCTCACTAATCCATTTTGATTTGGTATATTAAAAAAAACAACAACACCCTTTCTACTTCATGCCTCCCACATGGCCCTTGTCTTCAACGCTGCACATTTGCCTCAGCACCATGATTCTAAAGGGGCTCTTCTTGACGAGAGGCTCCTTTCTCTCATTCCTTCTCCATGGTGCATTCTGAATGCTTTTATAAAATACAAATCGAATCATGCTGTGTTCTTCATTTCTCTTTCAAACACTTTAATGTTGTCTCACTGCCAAAGACGACATTTTAAGAGCCATACCATTTTACAAAGGGCAGCTTATGAGCTGGATTCTGCCAATGTGTTTGACCTAATTTCCATTTTGTTCCCTAAATACATTTATTATATAGAAGTACGGTCACAACAAGTATTTACAATGTGAAAGACATGCCATAGAGTCCTGAAGCCATAGTCTGTTATGTGTTGGGCTTTAAATCACAAGGTCAAAGGTTCAAAGTCACCGACTGATCTGTGGCAGAAAAATGCTTCTTCCTGTTCCCATACATGTTCACTGCCTCAGAAACTCACAGGGGTGACTCTACTTTGTTCTATGGGATTGCAATGAGTTAGATGGACTCTATGTAATGAGTGTGTTGGTGTGCTGTTCCTATTCTGCCCGCTCGCTCTTCCACTCAAACCACGAGTCTGGTGTTCCTGAAAGTCCTACAAGAGCCCTTTTCCCCTATTTCTTTATCGCTCCCTAAATACATTCTTCATAAAACTCTCAAAGTGAATTTCTAAGCATCATTAGATTTCATGCAACACTTGGATTTACGTCTGAACTCCACAAAAGTCATAATTCCTGTCTACACTCTATCCTATTTGCTTTCGGTTTTTCTAGTCCTTCAAATCTTCCAACCAACGGTGGCTTCTCACATGAGTCAAGCTCATCCCTGCTTTGGGGATTTGGCATTGGGAACTTGTCTTCTTTTGGATTCTCAGATGGACCAAGCTCAATTCTTCCTCTTCAGCAACCCTTTGCTACGAATCCTGTAGCTTTCCACTCTGCCCTACAACATTGGTTCCCATTATGGATTCATCTTTCAATTGTCACTGATTAGAGAAGTTCTCCTGGACTGTAAAGTGCTAGAGCACTTCTCAGTGACTTCCGTTCACATTATTATGTTTTCTTCAGTATATTTCTCTTTGTCGCAAAATAATTTTATTTATTTATTTTTAATTTACTGATGTGTTTTATGCTACTCTCTCCATTTAAATGCCCTCCAAAACAGTTATAGGATAATTTCCTAAGAAAAAACATTACCTCTCATAGAATATTTTGTACATGCCATTCTTTCTGCTTTGAATATAGTTCTCCCATTTTATTCATTTCTACTAACTGAATTTTTATTTCTGTTGAGAAGTCCTCTCTTTACTGCAAACAGAGTTCACAACACCCACCTTTACTCCCTAAACATTCTCCACCCTTGAATTAATATTCATGGTTTATTCCTCAGTTACAACATCACAATTTTACAGTCCCTAACTGGACTTCTCTGAAATGATGATTGTATCTTATCCATGTTAACATTCTCTGCACAAAGCATATTTCCTATAGCATAATAGAAAGCTAATCTATATAGCTTGGATTAATAAATTTGCCATTTCTTATACTCTAGGGTAGATAGGATGTTATGAATACTGTCGTGGTCAAAGTGATATAGTCCAAAAACTACTAAGTAAACTGAACTAAGGTCTGTGCAAGTGTGTGTGTGTTAGTCTCTGTGGCAGTGGTTTATATACAGAGAGATGCTCCTGATAGATGCCATTGAGTCTGTTCCAATCCATGGTGACACCATGTACAAGAGAGAGACACACATGTAAAAAAGTGTTTAATCCTCAAGTATGATCAGTAATACTGCATCTACACAGTTTATATACACTTCATATATATATACATTTATACACACTTATCATTTCAAATATAATTTAAATTGTATTGACCTTTACTACTGATATAATAACTATAGTTACCCATCTTGTTTATCTACATATGACTATACCTTTCTAAATGAATGTAACGAATAAACTATAATGTTAGTTCATAAGAGTTGCTAAACAATGCTTCTTAATAGAATAAATAAATGAAATGAATCTGTGGAGAACTAATCATTGGATTTAAATCTTAGAATTAAAAATGTGTGCAACTTAAATTAGTGGATAAGAAATAATGTGCATGTTTATGTGCATTACCATAAATATTGAGTGCATGTTTATACCTAGATTTTGATTCTGTTTCAATGATCATTCTTTTTGGCAGCTGCATTCAATACAGGAGATAGGAAAACCACTTTAACAATCCTTAGGAGACTTATGAGCATCTCTCCTCTGTTGGAACTGCCAAAAACCTTTAAAACATCTTTTTTATCACTCCATTATATGGTTGAATAGGCTTACGTGGACAATTATTTACTAGTGCTGCAGTTTCTCTAGTTATCTAAATTCTGTTATTTGAATCACTCCACTTTGCTAGAACAATGACCTTGGTACTCTATCTCCAACTTGGATAAAACCAGGAGATTCTGAAATTCCCTCAAATAGTTTCCATACCTGAAATGCATGTTCATACCTTAAAACACAGAGAGGGGTCGAATCCTCAATGCAAACAACAACACCCCTCAAAACAAACAAACAAACATACAAACCAAAAGCAGATTCTAAGAAGTTCTGCTCCTAGGTGGGAGAGAAGAGCAGACTGGAATTGTGTGAACTGTAAACTACGATGCCTATCCTTTCAATTAACTTGAACTAAGAGGGAAATCCCCTTTGTAAGTAGTAAAGGCTATGGCATCCGAGCCCCTGGCTCAAAGGAGTTCTAAACTGAGCTATATGGGAAGGGGTTTGCCTTCCTGAGTGCCCACACATGCCACACAACCATATTTAGAATTTAGTGACAACGTTTGAAAATAAATCCAACTAGTTGGAATGTAATATTTAGTTATGCATTGTTGCAACAACACAAGGGGATGGCTGTGCAGATTGGGTTTGGTGTCGAATTGGCCGGATCGAGCATAAGCCACTTTCAGACAGGAACTCCAGTATTTGGTTCTGTTGTGCACAAGGTCACCCTGGGCTGGAACCAACTCAATGCCACCTAACAGCAGCGGTACAAGATCTCTTTCAAATCTCAAAAAGCAGAGATATTACTAAGAGAATTAAGGTGTGCCTGACCCAAGCCATGGCATTCCAAATCACCTTATATGCAATCTTTGTGGCATTTCATGAATGTAAATGTTGGACATTGAATAAGGAAGATAAAAACATTCATGAATTTGAATTATAGTGCTGGCAAATAATATTGAAAGTACCATGGATTGCCAAAAGCATCTTGCAAGAAGTACATCCAGAATGCTCCTTAGAGGCAAAGATGGAACCCCTTTATACATATGATCAGGAGACCAGACCCTGAAAAGGACAGCATGCTTAGCAAAGTCGAGGGGCAGAGAAAAAGAGGAAGACCCTGCACAAGATGGGTTGATTGATGCAGTGGTTGCAATAATGGGTTCCACCCTAAGCACAATGGTGAAGATAGCTCAGGGCCACAGTGTTCTGTTCTGTTGCACAGAGAGTCTCTGTGAGTTTGACTGACTCCATGGCACTCAACGACAACACATTTACCACAGCTGATCTCATCAGGCGGGTTCATTACTTATTAACTACCTTGCAGTGTCTCATAACTGCTAAGCTGAGAATCATAGCCCAGCCAAATTGATACAGACTTTGCGGGGAATGCATTTCAAGCTCGGCACACCCTATTTTGGAATGTATCTTTGAAGCCCGGAGAAGATATAAAATGAGTGATTTGAGAAAAACCAAAATAATATATAACATTATAAAATTTATTTTTCATATCAGAAAATATATGGCTTTAGGCAATGTATAGCCTAGGAATGTTCTAAAATAATTTAGCCTTTTAGAATTCTAATCATGTAAAGTATAAAATAAGTGACGTAGATCTATAATGCTAAGTTGAAACTTGAATACGTTTGTGTCATAGACGGCCCCAAATGGTCCAACAGTGCGTGCTTGCCTATTAACCTAAAGGATAACCTAAAAAGATGGGCCTCGCCATCTGCAAACAATCATGGAAACACTGAAACAGCCCAGCTATGTAACACTGGGGTCACTATGCATTAAAATCAACTCAATGGGAATGGAGCTTAACGAATATCTTCTTTTACTACACACAGGGAGCCCTGGTGACACTGTTGAGCATGTGCTGAAATACTATCTACATGGTCAGTGGTTCAAACCCACCAGAAGAAGGGAGAGATAAGGCTCTCTGAACCTGTAAAGATTTACAGCCTCCTTAACAGGATATAGGGCCTCTGTAAGTCAAAATCATCTCTACTGTACTGGGTTTTGGGTATTATTGTATATAATTTGGGATAATGAAATGATAGTATCTACTGCTACAATATAAAATTGGAAGTCTTCCAAGCCAAGATATCTACCCAGAAATATGTTATATATTTCAAGGTAATAGCTAATTTCTGTTATTTTTTTATAATAAATAAGAATTATGTTGATGACAGCGGTGTTTATTGCCCTTATTCAATGCAAGTGTGGTAAGTGTTCTGCATATACAGTATTGTCCAATGGCGTCATTGCTCATTCTTTCTGTTTATAAATGGGGGTGTGAGAGTAAAAGGAACACATGCCATTTGCTCAAGTTTATTCATGTTATACTTTTAGGCACTTGTGGCTGTGAGATATCAGAGAAAGCAATGAAATATAAAAAACAAGACAAAACTCACGGACATCCAATAGATCCCGACTCATGGAACCCTATAAGATCGGGTAGAACTGTCCTTGTGTTCCAAACTGTAACTCTTTAGAGGATGCCTCATCTCTAAGAAACCCTGGACATGCTTCCTTCCGAGATTGATTGTGTTTGCCCTTTGAACAGTCCATGATACTTCTGATAGCCTTTTCTCGAAGCATAACTCAAATGCATTTATTCTCCTTCAGACTTCCTTATTCAATATTCAACTTTCCCATGCATATGGGACCATTGCTCTTTGAGGTTATTTACTTAATTTCCTCAACCTGGGAATCATAGTCCTTATAGATTTCCATACAGATTTTCTTTAAAAATATATAGTTTGATTGAGACATAATCCACATACCATATAATTCAATAATTCAGTCATATCAAGGAGTTGTACAGTTATTACTGCAATCAATTTTATAACATTTTCTTCTTTGGTGTTCATTTTATTTAATGTTAACCAAACTTTCAAGAGGACTACCTTATAAAAGGATAAATTGGCTGCTATTTTGCTTTAAGACATTAAGATGGTTGTCCATATCCCATTTTTAGCACCCCAAATTAGACAAATTCAAGTAATTCCTTTGAAACTCATTTTGGGACAAAGATGAAAAGATAAACTCCAAAAATGAAAAGAAACTGAGCTCAAACCGCTTTCACCTTCACCAATGGTTTCAAAAGCCTCCAGAAGGTCAAGTTATTGCACTCTAGAACCTAGAGTCTAGATCTAGTGGGGTCAGAGCTCTTGCAAAGGGGAGCTCTCATCCCATTAGCCTACTATGCTGGGTGTAATTTTAGGGTTCTCTGAACTTCAGAGGACAAAGGGGTGTTTCTGTGGGTAGATGAATCTTCTTTGGTGGGATTTCTGGTGGGCAGGTAATTGGAAGGCAAACACTGTCCTTATTGAAGTGAGAGAGAACAAAAGCTAAGAGAGCAGACATGTGATAAACATGAATGCCTGTCCCTCCAGGGCACATTGCCATCTGTTTTGCTTTAGAGGCATTTGTCAGAAATCGCAGACTCCTGAGGATCTCATCTGCTCTCGCTCCTGCGCTGTGCTTAGCGTGCCATATTGGAAAAGGCTAACAAGAAGAAGGCACATTTTGAAATAATCAATCTTTCCTGAGATGAAGCCGGTCTCTTTCCAGAGTAGTGGAGCAAATGGGTGTTGATGGGTTTTACACAGAGGTCCTACTGAAAATACTTGGAGCCCTGTGTCCTGTGCCCAGCTCTGTCATAGACCAAGGTCAACAGGTTCAGAAGGATATCCGCATGCAGTATCTCAAAACTATAACTTCAAAACATTTCCCTTTAAAATGTTTATTTGATGGACTTAAAAAAAACAAAAATGAGTTCTCACATGGATAATAAAGATAGATATTCAATCACACACACACACACACACACACACACACACACAGGACAACTTTGTTTTCTTATGTAAACAAGGGGACAATGGGAGAGGCCTGTGGTTGCAGGAAGTGAATTGTTATCTGCTCCACCCCAGTCACCATTTCTGATGTCCTAGACATACACACAGGCTTATTGTTTTTCCTGCTATTTTCAATTTGGGCAGGAAAATACAGAGACAGACAGAAGGAGAAATGCCTTAAATATCAAAACCAATTGGTTTAGGTTCTTAATACTGCTGTCAACAAAATACTTCAACAGAATGACTTAAAATAAAGGCAATGTATTTGCTCACAGTTTAGTAGGCTATGAATCAAAGGCTCCTGCTCAAAAGAAATTATCTTTCTGCGGCTCTGGAAGAAGATCCTTGTTTCTTTCAGCTTTCTTTAGCTGCTGGATGGTCTTCATGTGTCCTGGCATCTGCCTTCATGCTGTGTGAACCTTTTTTCTTCCTTGTGTAGCTGAAGGATATCAGACATGGCCCCCATGTCATTTCCTCACCATGTAAGGAAATATAGTCACATGACTTGAAGATCAAGGCTTAGGCTTTGGCAGGGGTGGGGGTGGGGGTGGGGCGGTGTCAATACTTGACCAACAATGCCTGCTGCCTCCAATCTGTCAGGTGTGAATTCATCTGGACCCTTTAGTTCTATTTTTTCCCCCCACAGTTCCACTAACTGGCAGTCAAAGTCAAGGCATGTGGTTGGGCATCTCAGGAACCATCACTGAACAGATGTGACTCTTAGGCAGTTCTCCCAGCATGCAACAATAGAAGATGCACAGGGAACACACAGACTGAGGGTGGGTGTTGCTTCCTAACCATCAAAGCCTGGCCTCACCACTGACAATGGCCAAAGGCCACCTGTTTTACCCATATGAAGAAGTCGACAGAGTTTTGGGGAAGCAAGCCTATGAAAAAGAAACTTGCTTTCCTTTGAAAGTTACAGAAAAGCCTTTCAGTGGGTTACATTTAACTGGAGCTGAGACACATGCAAAACTTGTAATAGGATGACTGTGAGCCCACAGGAGAAGTCATTGGAAGCAAATAGAACATCAAAGACATGGTCATGAATGCTGAGAAAAACAAGATTTGAAAAACAAAACAAAAACTTTAAAATGTGTGTGTTTACATTTAAATCAGGCAAAACAATATCACCAATTGGTCCCCCTCAGCAAAGGCAGATGCATTTCATTGATGTTGAGTAGAATTACAGGCTGACCTGGCTTTAAGTAGCACCATCACCATCACATTGTTGATTGAAAGATATTCCTAACACTCAAGTTCAAGTTTCACAGGCGTTTCAGTCAATGTTATTTTGTACATAGTAGATGCCTGGATACATTCCTGGGTGTCTTTTTTCAATAAACATTCAGAATAACTGATGAGCAGTTATAACAATCATTTCTGACTATCCTGAAGAAATGAAAAATGGTGACCAGTAAATGAAACGAGACTGGATTTGAAAAATCAGAGCAGCAATGAAGGAAATTGATATTTTTAATAAGCTAACTTGGAGCAAAAGAAAGAAAAGAGAACAATATCTACTTAAAAGCATGGACTCTGGTTAGTAAAGTCTAAGTGTAGCAGAAACACCATCTGTGAATTACAATGGATAACAAACTTAAGCAAGGAAAAAAACAAAACCCTTAGAGAGCACTCTAACCAGTGTCCTTACTGTGCCAAAGTAAACGTGCTTGTGGCCATCAATGGTTATTCACATTATAGCAATCTGTAAGGTAGCTTTTAGTATGCAAAAGCACATATGAGGAATTTGAGACACAGAAGACTTAGGTAATCATCAGGGTTAATGGATATCGGCTTTAAATCCAATACCATCTAACTCAAACATGATTCCATTTCTACTATATGTCCCAAGCACATTGGTATGCATCAGAAGTAATGCGGAGAACCACAAAGAAATGAATAGCCTACAGATAGGTATTTTCTATTAGATTCTACTTGCTACACCCTGGTTCCCCCCGAAATTACCATGGCTGTGACTTCAATTAATTTTCTGTTGCAGGTTATGTGGGAGCGTGGTTTTAGGCAAACTTGCAAGTGTTTTAGAGAATGTGATTTCCTATCTGAACGGTTTAGATAGGATGACAGTCAAAGTATGTGAGGAGACTGACAGAGGATGTTCCCATTAAAAGGAAAATTATCTGAAGAAGGCATTCATTGATCTGGTCTGTTCAAGGATTTACATGAGAGATAAAAGCAGACAAAAATAATCAAAAGTTATATTATTTTAATTTAGCCCCTTCTGAATTGTGTATAGGAAACCTGGTGATACAGTGAATAAACTTTGGGCTGCTAACTGTAAGATCAGTTATTTGAAACCACAAGCCACACCAGAAAAGAAAAATAAGACTTTCACTCCCATAAAGATTCACAGTCACAGAAACCCACAGGGGCAGTTCTACTCTGTCCCATAGGACAGCTGTGAGTCAGGGTGGGCTAGATGGCAGTGATTTTCGGGTTGTTTACTTTAAAACTAGGGTCATTTAATTAAAAATTAAAAAAACTTAGCATTCTGTTTGGAGGATAATTATTCATCAAATAAATGGAGCAGCAATGGCTGCACACACCTCAAAGCTGATTAATTCAGCAGTCTTCAATTATTCTGTCACTTTTTATCAAAGCCACTGGCATTGAGCATAGTAATTTGGTAGAGCAAAGAGTAATCTCTCTCTCACACACAAAAAACCTTCAGATGTGTGAATCGTAAAACAATCACAGCAATGACAACAAAGCACTATGGAATCTCCTGTTAGAGGAAAGATTGTTCCTAATATCATTAGAAGTCAGAGAAGGAATGCATTAATAGACTGCTCAAGTGCTAGAGAGGGAAAAAGGCCCATTATCGTATTTCCAAACTAGTTTTCATCAGTCTCATTGGCAGTGCCCATTGGCTCCGGGACCCCTGTGCTAGGCTGTAAAACGGGCAGGGGAGGATCCATTATGATTGTCTTCTACTTTTTTTTATCAAAAGACAATTTCATTGTGGGCTCTTACACTCTTATAACAATCCATACATTAATTGTATCGAGCATATTTGTACATATGTTGCCATCATTATTTTGTAAATACATTCTTTCTATTTAAGTCCTTGGTATCAGCTCCTCTCTTCCCCCTCCTTCCCCTCCCTCCCACCCTCATGACCCCTTGATAAATTATAAATTATTATTATTTTCATATCTCACACCCACGCTGTCTCCCTACCACCATGGTTTCTGTTGTTCATCCCCATTGAAGGGGGGGGGGGGCGGTGATTATGTGTGGATCATTGGAATCCATTGCCCCATCCTCCATTCCTCTCCCTATCTTCTCCCTACATCCCTGGCATAGCTACTCCCATTCCTATTCCTAGATTCTCTATGTTGTGAACTCTTATCTGTACCTGTGTACATGATCCAGTCTAGCCCACCGTGAAAGGCAGGACTGGGGTCATGGTAGTGGGGGGTAAGGAAGCCTCAGGGACCAGAGGAATATTGTGTGTCTCATCTGTACTATACTGCGCTTTTGTTGACTCAGACCTCACTTGTGACCCTTTTATGAGGGGATGTCCCATTGTCCACAGATGTGTTGTGGGTCTCTATTCCAAGTCCCCCTTGTTCTCGATAATATGTGTTTGTTTGTTTTGAGTCTTCTGATGTCTGTTACCCAATCCCGTCAATACCTCATGATCACACACTGGTGTGCTTCTTCCATGTGGGCTTGCTGCTTCTCTGCTAGATTGCTGCTTGTTAAACTTCAAGTTTTTAGACCCTAGATGCTATATGTTTTGTTAGCTGGGCACCATCAGCTTTTTTCACCACATTTGCTTATGCAACGATTTTGTCTTCAGCAGTGGTGCAAGGAAGGTTAGCATCACAGAATTCCAGGTTGTTAAAACAAAGTCTTCTTGCATTGAGGAGGGCTTGAGCAGATGCTCAAAGTCCATCCACTACCTTAGTGGACAGCCATATATACATAGGCCAATACTTCTATTTTTCTGAATTAATGTATTTACATATGTTCACACCTATGTTTATACCTCTATCTATAGCTTTGCTGGAGATGATGACACTGGGGGAGTAGGCACTAACCCGCCTAGGGGAAGTGAATTGTTTATGTCACCACAGAATTGGGAGGGTGCGTGCGGACGCCACCATGGCGCACCAAACCTTGAAAGCAATGTAACCACATGGAGTAATGCAAGAACAGAGTGAGCTACAGGGCCGACCCCAATCAGAGCCAAACTGACCCCCTTCCCAGAAGTGTGTGCTACAGAGGACAACACTAACCCTACAGCTTGGAGAGAGGAGCCGGCATGCCACGCCCACACAGAAACAAACCAAGAAAGGAAAAAGAGAGTGAGGGTCTAAACCCCCTATCAACACATCAAGCCCAGAGGATGATGTCCCTGGATAGAACTGCTAAGGCATAGAGAGGACTGTCAGGCCAACAATGGCCGGAGACATGATGGCCATCACTAGAGCAGACCTTGAGAGAGGACAATACTAGCAGGGAGTTAGTCTGGTCTGAACCCTCCACAGCAGGGCAAGCCAAGAAGGGAACAAAACAGATCAGCAATGGTAGCAAATCCAAGCCACAAAGCCCCCAAGGAGCCCCCTAAGTAGACTTCGGGCTAGGAATGTCAGTTCCTGGAATTTCCCCAGGACCAGTGGGGAGATAGTCCTAAAGGTCAGACCTTGAATTATGTATGTGTTTTTTCTTCCTAGTTATTATTATCTTTTCTCCCTCTCTCTTTCAATTTGACCTTTTGCTTTCTTTTTGTTTTGTCTCCGTTATTGTTGGTTTTGCTTACCTACTATGTAATCTAGGCCTGGGAAGTAAGCTTGAGGAGAAAGCAATGGTTCCAGAGGGTCTTAGGTGGGGAGGAGGCAGGGGAAGGAAGTAGTGAATGAACAACACCATAGATAAGGGAACAACTAGGGAATTAAAATCAACAACAAGGAGGACATAGAGATCCGGAGCAACAGCAATCTAGCTGAGAGGGATTACTAAGAGGCAGAAGAGGGACGAGATGGTAGTGCAGAAGGAAGAGAAAAGTGACAGTCTTCTAAGATCATGGTGCTTTGTGAATCACATGTCCTATGCACCATGACCTTGGACAGACCCCACCCACATAGGTCAGAGGTGGCCTGTGCTAGCCAATAAGATACTGCAGAACTGGCAGTATGTTGCCTCCACAGCTAAATCACAAAAAAGGTCTCAGCTTCTGATATGTTTTATGTACTCTTAAGTCACTCTATCCGGGTGAAGCCAAGTTATCATTTGCATGAGAACATTCAAGCAGGTCTACAGAGATATTCACAAAGTGATGAATTGAACCCTCCTACCAATAGCCACGACCAAGTCATTGGTTGTATGAGTGAGCTCCCTTAGTAAGAGTTGTCCTTGAGTCAAGGCAAAAATAATTCACTAAGCTTCTGAATTTGTGACCCAAGGAAACTTGGAGATCATAAAACTGTATTGTTGCTTTAAGCCATTCAATTTTTAGGCAATTTATTACACAGCAATGAATAATTGTAAGCTGTTATAACCTAATTTGAAATAATTTTTAGAAATCTTTTGTTATTGCCCAGGGATTATCATTACATACAATGGAGGTATTTCCACAAATGTATGTGGTTACAAATGTTCCATGTCTGTGCTGACATTTGCCTTTGTAAGTATGCTCTTCTATTAGGAAATAGTCCTTTCATTCCTCAATGGATCTAGGTAGGGCACCATCACCCTTGTATCTTTCCTGCTGCTCAGAAAAGATTAGTTCTGCCTTGAGCTGAGTAGAATAAATATGAGGTACAAAATCTCTCAGTGTATGACCTTGTATTCATTCAGTCAGAAAATATTCTCCTTGACATGCAGGGTAGAACTGTTAAGGAGGCATATGATATAGAACCTTCTAGTATATACCACTGTGCCAAAAAGACCTATTCTGTTCAAACAAGCTCAACTGCTTAATATCACTTGTTCTAAAGCTAGCAATATATAAATACACTCTTATCTTCACTAGAGAGTATTTTCCCCATCCCAGCTGGAGGGATAAAAGAACAGAAACTAAACAGGAATATTGAGTGATATGAACAACACCTAAGTGGTAAGAGACATATATAATTAAAATTAATCAGAAGAGAATAAACAAGCCAGGATCAACTGCAGGGAAATGGATTTGGAAGTTTGTTTGTTTTGTTTTGATTTGTTGTTGTGTTTTAGGGGGCATAATCAAGAAAAGCAACCACCACAGGACCATATGATAGAAAAGGAACCAAAGCATTGGCTTGACTCCCCCCTGGACCACCCTGAAGCCACGCCACCTGACACATGGATTTGTTTGATTTGAAGTAGTTCACAGGTGATGGTCCCACAGAGGGAGAATCAGGCTGTCCCTTTCAGGATGCGGAACATGAGTCAGCTTCACTATTTAGCTTGTCAACCACATAAAGAGATTCCAGGACAATAGAAGGTAGAGACTGAGGACAAATGAGGAAAAGTGGGGTCTCAGCGCTTCAGGCCTTCGCTGCCCGAGGAAATAATAACATTCTATGTGGACAGTACAAATGATTACACTGCCTACATTATTTCATTGCTTGGTAAAGTAGAAGGCAAGAGAAAAATAGGATGCCTCTCAACAGGGTGGATTACAATGACCCAGAAATGGGTGTGGTGTTCTCCTGTTGTCCATGGGGTCATTATGAGTCAGAAAGAACTAAAAGCAACTCACGAGGGGAAAAAAACGCACAAAAGGACTGGTAACGCTAAGGAAGTACGCACACCTTAAAATCGTCAATTACTTGAGATCAAATGCAAAGGTAAAATTCTTCAGGGTTAGGAATGACAGAGATGTGGAAGGAGGTAACACAGGGAAGATGTGACTTAAATCATGTAACATTGCCAGGATTGCCATCGGTGACGTGAAGCAAAGTATGTTTGAATAGCTGAATGGAAAACTGATTTTCTCTGTAAACTTTCACCTAATTCACAATGAAATGAAAAAAAAAAGAATTAAGCAACAGCAAGAATAAGCTAGTCAGTGAGCGAAAACGCCAACATGCTATCATAAATATAATTATTGCTGAAGTTTTCATTGGCAGATTCACACTTTCTTTTAATTTCCCTAATGTGCTATAGTTTTATTTCTAAATCACATGCGGCCATAATTTCTGGTAGGAATTTTAACAGAGCACAAATGTATCGTAAATAAACACATCGTAGAATAATTAGTCTGTTCCAAAACATGCCATCATTTTCTTGTTAATAACTCTAATGTTTCAGAATGCTCCTGTATTCAATATTTATGTTCATGTGAGGCCCCGGTTTACAGTTAAAAGCCAAGTTTCTTTGAGGTTAGAAAGGAATGCTTATTACACCCTCCATCTTGTTTTAAATGTACTCCGGAAAATCATGTTGGGATACTCATCTTCTGCCCGATTTTTGATCATCTGTTCTAGTCTCTCATTTTGGCATCAGCAAGTCTTACAGGAAGCCACAACGGATTCCTCTTCCTTCCAGCCACCTTGAAAGTAAATTCCCTGACAGGCAATAGGAAGACAGATTTTGTTAAAACACAAAACAACAAAAGTTTTACCAAGGTTAAAAAATCACAGCTGGAAGGGAATTCAGAAGACATCGCTTGTTTAGAGTTTCGCAAACTGTGTACTCCTTGGTGTACATGGGAGAATGCTTTTGTCGGGGTTATTGTTGGACCTCTTTGAGTTAGATGACTCATCGTGGCCTAATGTACAATAGGATGAAGCACTGCCTGATCTCGCCTTATCCTCACAATGGTCCTCATGTCTGGGCCTACTGTGGCCACCACTGTGTCAGTCCATCTCGCAGAGGGTCTTCCTTGTTTTGGCTGCTCCTCTACTTGACCGAGCAGGATGCCCTTTGCCAGGGAGTGGCTCCTGATAACATGTCCAAAGAACACAAGAACAAGTCTCCCCATCCTTGCCACTGATGGCCATTCGGGCTGTGCTTCTCCTAAGACAGGTTGTTTGTTTGGGGGCAGTCCATGATCTTTCAATAGTCTTCACCAGCACCATAATTCAAGTGCATCAACTCTTCTCCACTCTTCCTTATTGAACGTCCAACTTTCACATGCATATGAGGTGACGGAAACTACCATGGCTTGGGTCAAGTGCACTTTAGTTCTTCGGTGACATCCTTGCTCTTCAGTACTTTAAAGAGCCCATGTTGAGCAGATTTACCCAGTACAATGTGCGGTTTGACTTGTTGATTGCTGCTTCCATTAGCAATGATTGTAGATCCAAGGAAGATGAAATCTGCCTTTTATGTAGCATCATATTATTTCAATAGGGATATATTTTTATACATGTATTCTGCTGAAGAAAGTAAACTATTCAGCTGTATCTATAAGCTGTAGTGGTCTGAATTCATTTTGAGAACAGACCAGTTGCTACCTAGTCAATTTCAATTTCTAGGGCATCCAGAGGCTTCAGCATGGACCTGTGCGCCACCAGGGCTCCAAATGCTGGGTTTTGTTCCCGAAGTACAGGGGCACCTCAGTTGCTGAACAGCTCCACGCTTGAACTTCCCACTACTCAAACAGCAATGCTAGAGAAATATCTGCTACTTGTCTGCAACTTTGCTCCATAGTCAACTGAATCCCCAACTTGAGACAACCTGGTAGAGTTGAGACGTGAGTCACGAATGCCTTCTCACCTCTCACCTTCTCACCTCTCACCGCGGACACCCAGGGCGGGTGGGGTGACTCTTCCATCTGAGCACCGCTCGCTCTGAGACAACACACAGTGCCTGTCAGTGAGTTCAAACATCGATCATGATGTTGTTGGTTGCTATTTAGTTGGGTAAAAATATCATAACCATGTGTGATACCAGCAGTAAGCTAAGAGGAGAACTGAGAACCACAATAGAGTTAAAGAAAGAAATCATTGAGAAATTTGCATCAGGTCAGCTCTTGTCTGATTTGTTGGATGAATACAAGATGGCTAGCTACATTATCAACACATTGAGTGGGGGGGAGATTGTGATTAAAGCGGCTAATGTAGCAAAAGATGTGAAATCATGAACCATGAAATAAAGAACGCATGCCATGGAAGAGGTTGAAAAGGTACCGTTCGTTAGGATAAATCAGAAACAATCTGATGGAGTTAGCGTATCCTTTACAGAGATATGATAGAAGGCTAAAAGCCCTCATGGTGAATAAGTGTAATCTGAGGGGCTGAGAACCAATTATTTGGCTTCCCATTATTTCTTATGGGGAAAAAAAAGTTCAGTTCTTGAACTTTTTGGTGTTCAAACATGAATTTGGAATGAATCAATGTGAAAACCGAGGTACCATTATCTATACCCAGATTTTAATTCTGACGTCTGTCTGGATGGATTTGGACCACTAATATTTCAGTTAATGGCCAACTCATTCCTGTGTCCATCTCTTGGTAACGTCATTCAGTACTAAAGAAAGAAAAAAAAAGCAGCACTTCAAGCCTGGGATTTTGCAGATTCTACTAAGGATTTTTCCTAAACTTGAGTCCCCTGTTGCAGCCACTGCATCGTCCATCCGTGTCATTGAGGGTCTTCCTCTTTTCACCACCCCTCCATCCGCTTTACCAAGCACGCCACCTTTTTGAGAATGGCGCAGGAAGGGCCAGTGCTCCGCTCTGTGGCACACAGGGTCACTATGGGTTGTAACCAACGTGATGCACCTAACAACAACTGCTCAGGATAGCATTACGTTTAAGAAAGAAGTCAAGTGATTTGACATTCATTTCAAGGAAAACAAAAAACAAAACAAAACAAAGTTAGAAGGCAGTGTATATTTAATTAGAGCACATGTTTCCCTTATCATATACTTACAATGACAAATAAAGCCATTATTTTAAATGTTAAAAAAAAAAAACAGATTACAACACAGATTTAGTATACACACACACACAAGCAGACAATTCCAAAATTTACTGAAATTTAGAAAACTCTGATCAGCTGTCAAACAAATTAGATAAAGAGGAAAAGTTATTTTCCAGCTCAAGAATTACCTTATTCTTTCCTATTGGTTATTTCGTATTCTCTCTCCATACTACCATTTGCTTACTTCTCTCCTCTACTACACTATGATTTATTTGATGATCACTGTACCTATTTTTGTGTCACTAACAACTTGCACGATTCCTAGAACATGCAGAGGAGAAGACCTCTTCAGTTTGCTCAATTAGAAAGAAGTCATTTTGATGCTAAAATGTGCCTGATCTCAACCATGATATTCCAATTGTCTCACGTACATGCAGATGCTGGACTGTGCAAAAAGAGGACCCAGGATGAACTGGTGCACTCGAACTGTGGTGCTGACAAAGAACACCGAATACTTGATGGCCTGCCAGAATGCGTACATTTGTCTGAGAAGGCATACAGCCAGACCGCGCCTGAAACATAGTGAGCATGCCATCAGGAGAGAACGATCTTGTAGAAGAACAAGATGCTTGGTACGTCAGAAAAGAAATTTAACAGATGGCCCTCAATTAGAGGGATTTGGCAGAGTGACCACAACAATGGATTCAGAAATGACAGTGAGTGTCAGAAAGGTACAAGCTTGGTAATGTTTTCTTCCAGTTATATTTCAGGTGTCTGTGGCTCCGAACACAATGTTTGACACCTAATGATAGCACTAGGTAGTAGGGCTTTGAAACCTGTTTGCTGAATGAGTTAGTAAGTTAACAGAAAGGTGGGACTCAGTCCTCAGGGCTCTGAACTCCATATTTCACTCTCCTAACACCCCACCCTTACCTACCAAGTACAAAAATATTTCCACATTACATACATTCTATATTTTAATGTTTCCATATTCAGTTCCACCATCAGAAGTTTAAAACATACACACACTCTGCAGTAAAACAGAAAATTAATGAAGAGAATAATAAGCAAATGGTCACCCAAGTATCCTAATATAGGAATAGCTCTTTTAAGAAATTAGTTTTTCTTTAAGCTATTAATAAATATGATGTTTACACCAATGTAGGCTAGAATAGGAAACAGGACCACTGTGTGTACTTCCTACCTATGCAGTGATCATATTCCGGCTGCCACCTGCATTGTATATTTCATAAGGCATGCAATCAAATGGTGCAAATTCTAATTGCAGGATTGTTTATTACTTCTATCTAAATTTGTTTAAATCATTAACACAATTGCAGCTCAGAATATGACCATCCCAGTGACTTAAGTTTAAAGTAAACCAAATAAGGTACATATCCAAAAGCCAGGTTCCCTTTGTTGATTATATTCAAAAACTGGGTTGATTTATTAGCATCTTTCTCATTCATCATCTATTCAATTATTAAATATACACTATGAACCCGGACTTAATGTTCCATGAAGAATATCAATTCAACAGCTCCCTGGTCTCAAATCCCAAATAGTGAAATGGTGGCTGCAGCATGCAATAAAGCAACACTGTTTAAAACAAATTTAAGGGCTATAATAGCAGTATTCTGTACTTTAAGACTTTAGAATGGGTATTTAATTTTCTATTCATTATAGAAAAGCCAGTGGTGTCCAAGTTAGAAAGCAGTGAATTAAGCTGATTAGAACTTAAGGACCAAAGGATCCATTCAAATCACCAAGTGTGTCTAATTTTGTTCAGTACTAAAGAACAAAAGCTAAAACTAAAGTACTAGCTTTCTGAGACTCCATTTTGTCATCTGTAACATGGGAGATTTAAATCTACATTGTAAGGCTATAAACTCAAACAAACAAATAAAACTCACTGCTATTGAGTTAATAGGAACTCTAAAGGATGAGGCAGCACTGCCCTGTGGGCGTCCAAGACCTTAACTCCTTTACTGGAGTAAAAAGCCCCTTCTTTCTCCCCAGTCATAAGACTATGATAAGATAAAAATAAAATGATACCATTGAGCACATAGTTAGTGCTTAATGGTTTGTTGAAGAAGTAAAGATATCCACTTTGCATCAGGTAGTATAGAACCCAAGCTACTGGGGCTGAGCAAATTAATAACTCAGGAAATCCACAGTCCACACATTGGAAAATGTTTCTTAAAAAGTAAGTGTTATAGAGAGAAAAGATCCAAGAGTGTATAAATCTTAAGTAAACTCAGAAGAGATAACAAAAAACTTGGTAGGCTATAGAAAGAATTCTTGGGACTTCTGACTTTTTATTGAATGCTATTCCAAAATCTTAGTACTTGAATAGGAAATTTAAAAAAATAGGGTTGATGATTGTGTTAATCCCGGTTGACTAGAGAAACATAACCAAGGACACTCATATGTGTGTAAGGAGAGCTTTATATCAAAGAGCATGTATATTGAGAAAACTGACCAGCCAAGTCTGGCTCAAGTCCATAAATCCAATATTAGCACATATGTCCAAAACTAGTCCATAAATTCCTCTTCAGACTCACACAGTACATGCAAGGATGCCAAATGTAGGAAGATCACAGGCTGGTGGGTGAAAAGTCTTGTGGATCCAATACTGGTAGAAGCAACTCAGTGTTGATGCAGGTCTCCAAATGGTGCCTTCAGCTCTCTGAGTGTGACTTCCCAAGAGGAAGGTGAGCCAGTGAGAGTGTGTCCCACCCACCAGGGAGAAAAAGAAGAAGTTTCCAGAATCCTCATGAGAAGGCCACACCCATAAGGAGTCATCATGAGGCTGTGACTTGATTGACAGGCTAGATTCCACTCCTACACTTATTAAGTTGACATGAAATTATGTAACCACCGCAACGATTAATAGTTATGAAGAGTTGTATTGCTACCTATCACTAGCTAGGTGTTCCAACTATCCCCAACCTATGGTTGCTAGGTGCTGTTGAATGAGGTCCACTCATAGCAACCCTGTGTTGAAAAATTGACCCGTTGGTTTTCTAGGGTCTGGCTTGTACTTGAGCGGATCTCTATGTTTTGTCCCACCGAGCTGCTGAGTGGATTCAAACCACCAATCTTCCAGGTAGAATGTGAACTCGTAAGCGTAGTACCATCAGAGCACTAATATGCAGGCAATGGCAGCTTCTGAACAAGATCAATTTCTGAGTGTCTTTTAAAATTTGGTAAGTGAGTCAAAACAGGGGTAAACCATTTTGATATAACTTTGCTTTAAGGGAAAAGGCCCAAATCTTATTCAATGACTTAAATCTGCATATGCAGCAAGTGAAGGTAATTGCCATGACTTATTATTTGGGATAGAAGTTGGTTCAATTCTTTATATGGTTCAATTCTTTCCAACATTACATAATATTAAAGAGCAAGGAAATATTTCTCTGTAGGTCAATAATTCATAAACCAGGGGCTAGTTTTGAAGGAATTCAAGAAGTCTCTATTTCACAATGATCAGCTCATTTTGTTTTAGATCCGCTATTCTTGTTCTAGTTCCTCCTGCCTATGCATAGATGATGAGGCAGAACGGGGCAGTGTTTCATTCTATGGTGTATAGGATTGCTATGGGTGGGAACCAACTTGATGGTCTCTAGTAACAACGTTATCATTCAGTGGTTAGGCCCTTGATTCACTGCTTTCATGCCCTCTTTTTCAAGGCTGGCTTCTCCTTTCCACCATTGGTCCTCTATATTTCTGCCTGGATGTTCTAATGTCTCCTGGCCTCGGTGCTGGTTATTGCTGTTTGCCTGACATTCTGACCAGAGTGATTGAACTAAATACCTTCTAGCCTAACTCGGCCCACACTGCTGGAAACCCTTACCATGTTTCTCAGTCCATAATGGGGACCCAGACAATTATAGACACGAAGTCCCACATCCCCAAGGGAAAAGTGACACATAAAGAGTTAATATAAAGGCTAGAGTGGTTCTCTAGCCAGGGAAGGCAAATATGCTGGCCAAACAATAGAGTGGTTCCTGGAGCCCTGGTGGTATGTATGGTGGTTACAAGTTGGGCTGCGATCTGCAAGGTCACCAGTTCAAAACTATTAGCTGCTCTTCAGGAGAAAGATGAGTTTTTTTCTATTCCAGGGAAGATTTACAGTTTCAGAAACGCACAGGGACAGTTCTACTCCGTCCTTTAGGGTCACCATTAGTCAGCATGGACTCAGTGCCAGTGAGTTTGATTTATTTGATTTTCTAAGACTAATTGTTTCTCAGTGTCCAATGCCTAAATAAATACATAATGCTTCCCAGTTAATTCAAAAGTGACTTCAGACTACAGTCAGTGAAATCTAAGCATCTGAAAGGAACTTGTCATAAGAAAATGCGCCATGATTGTGATTTCCTTCCCTCATACTATTTCATTTAGTATATTGCAAGGATTAGGATCCAAAGGACTAGTGCACAATAGGCCTGGATTTGGCCCATGAGGGAGACATAATGCCAAGGAAATGGCTCATCTATCCACATAGTCATTGTAAAGATATGCAAAGGTTCTGTGGTTGGAGCTACTATATAGACCTACTGGGCAGGCAGCCCAGAAAATAGGAATGGCCTGTTTTTGTTGTTGTTGTTGTTGTTGTTAGGTGCCAAGGAATTGGTTCTAATTCAAAATGACCGTATGTACAACAGAACAAAACACCACCTGGTACTGCAGCATCCTCACAATTGTTCTTATGTTCGAGCCCATTGTTGCAGCCCCTGTGTCCATCCATCTTATTGAGGGTCTTCTTCCTTTTGGGGGACCCTCTGCTTTACCCAGCATGATGTCCTTTCCAAGGACTGGTCTCTACTGATAAGATATCCAAACAAGTGAGACAACAACCCACTGTCCTTGGTTCTAAGGCGTATTGAGATAGTTTATTGTGCCAGCCTGGCCAATAAACACAAGTGGGATTAATTGAAGGGCGGAAAGATAAATGGCTCGGTGAGCCTCACCTTTCTTGTCTATTGTCTTTGATCATCAGGCCAGTGTGCAGCTGCCTTGCTTGTTCTGTGCCTCAATTTACAGGCTACACTCCCTGTGCAACACCTAGCCTGTGGACTGTGTCGCTGTAAGTTGAGGTCCCTTTAAGACCACAAGATTGAAATTTACATCTCTGGAGCTGAGGACTGACAGTTGGTGACCTGGCTGACAGTTGGTGACCTGCCTGGCTGTTTTGCTGCCTGTGCTGGAATAGCCTAGCTCTCTCTCTAAAGAGGACTACCGGACGGCCCTCAAGGCTTGAAAGATTGCTAGTGTCTCACAACTCTCTCACGGGAGTGAGTTGCACTGAGCCATTTGTACTGCTTTATAATTTAACTGTTCATTTCTTGTTTTATATATCTATCTATCTGTTTAAAATTTAACAGTTCATTACTTTTGTTATTTATCTGTTTATAATTTAATAGTTCATTTCTTGTGTCATATATATATCTTTATAAATATATATATAATTATCAGCAATCTGATTTTATCTCTCTAGAGAACCCTAACACACGTATTCTAGCTGTACTTCTTCCATGACAGATTTATTTGACAGAAATTTAAGAAGTCATAAACCAGTTGATTTAACAAGAAGAACTAGAAGGGACTCTCATCCCATTGGCAACAGAGAGTCCAAGCACTTGAAGACCAGCGATGCTTACCCTTCTTACTGTGAGGGCTAGTTCACTGCTGGCTCTATGAAGCTGTCTTCGTGCAGGCGGGGTTCTTGGATCCTTTCTCATAAAGGGTATCCTTTACCTGGATCTATTTTATTTACAGCTACTGGTTATGAAATCATGCTATGAATATATGATTTCTGAGTAAAGAGAGAAGTACATAAGATATAAACAAAATAACAGAATTCCAATTGACTTGTGATTCATTCCTCAGTGTCTCACTGAGGTGGTATGCGGGCTACTGGTGAAAGAGCTGAGAGATCCTAGGCTTGAACAAGGGGGCCCTATTCCCCATGCTGTGCAGAGGAAAAGGCTAAATAAGAAATGGAGAGTCTATTTTAAAGGAAGGCATATTGTGCCAATAGTGATCAAATGAGACTTGGGAGTTGAAGCATCCCCAAAGCACTATAAATCAATGATTAGCACCATCGGATGTAATCAATTGTATTGCATCACTGAGTCTAATGTACAAGAAAATGATCAGGGGGAATTAACTAGCCTAGTTTCATGGCTCCTTAAGGAAGCACAATAGTAACTACTCTCACAACAACCAGAAGGCTGTCAGCTGGGGACACTTCCATGTGAAATGTGCTTATTTGGTGCATGCTAAATATCAGTACTTGAGCTCCTAAGCGCTTGTACTACAGATTGGCTGATGGTTTCTGGGAACCTAACTGAAGCAGCAGACAATACTGAGCTGTCCCTAGAGGACGGTTGTGTCAGTCTGGGTAGACTAGAGAAACAAAATTCATAGACACTCATATTTTATAAGAGAGTTTTATATAAAGGGTAACTGTACATTAAGCATCCCAATCCAGTCCAGTCCATGCCCATAAGTCTGACATTAGTCCATATGTCTGACATCGATCTCCAAAGTTCCCCTCAATCTTACAAAGCACACACAATGATGCCGAATGCAGGAGGGACACCGAGTCAGTGAGCGTGTAAACATCTCCGCACTGGCAGGGCTCTCCACATGGCTGCCCCAGCACCCAGAGCTGCATCAGGGTAGATCCATGTGGCCTCTCCTCAGGGATGTCTCACAGGAAGTTAGCCTTACCAACTGAGGCGAAGAACTAGCTAAGGCAGCTGCAACTTGTCCGATCATCAGAGAGCAAGAGACCAGACAGGTGAGGCTTGCCGAGCCATTTCTCTCTGCCTTTCAATTAATGCCACAGGTGTTCATCGGCCAGTTTGGCACAAACCTTAACTATCACAGGGCATGAAGACTGCATTGAACGAGGCGATCAGGTAGACAGCTTTAACAACAAACACCAATGGAGAATTCTACTGATTTTTCAGGGAAAACCCCAAGATATTAATGGTTTGTGTCCTCTTTGGTCCCACCCACATTATACTGTAGGGTAGTTCCTACCTGAGAGTTAATATAATAACATCTTGATGTCAGCAAGACATATTTATCTTCCAAGTAAATATCTCTCAAACTCCCTTCCTCTTTTCTGTAATCAAACTCTTCATTTTGATATCACCCTAGCCATCAGCAGAGAGTTACTGATGGCTTACCCATGGCCAGTCACTGGGGTTATGCCTCTACGCCCTAACCCTGCTGCATCGGTTTCCAATCATAATGCATCTGGTTTATTGCACTAATTTCCATACTGCCAATCCCCGCAACTTCCCTCCTAATTGCAGACAGAATGGTATAAAAATAAAAACATCCATTTGACTAAGATGTCCGGAAGTTAAACCCGCTTCATTCGTTCATCTGCATTTCCCTCCTCAATTCATGCACCTGGAAGAAAGAGCCCAAGGTATTTCAGCTTGCTGCTTAATATACTAAGCATCCAGTTTTCCATTCTCCTCATGCATACCTTCCAGAAATAGTAACCCACCTGCTGTGCTCTGAATACACCTTGCGTGTCCTACCCGTACATTGTGATTTTTCTGTATACATTGGGCTGTGATTTCACTTATAAGTGTTTATTTTGCATCTAGATTAATTTCATTCCATTATGAGTATTTCACAGGAAGCAGGTCATATGTTGATCTGACTCAAAATGGTCAATACTCATCCATTTCAGCTCACCAATACCTAACCTCCTGATCTTTAAGTATTTCATTGCACTTATGACAACTTCATACCTTTCGTGTTCCAATTATTAGTGGATGTTTGCAGCGGTTTCTTCACATTTTGAGTCAATTCACATTGGTCCATGAAGGTCCCAAAGGTTTATTCCATCCCCATCATTAAAATGGACGCTACCTTGAGGAGGCAATTCTTTTCCAGCCAGATTTTAAGAGGACGCCAATCTGAGGGGCTCATTTTCTGTACTATATCAGACAATGTTCTGCTACTAGTCATAACTTTATTCTACCAATTGTATTTCAGAAGTAGATCAGCACATCCTTTTTTCCTGTCTTTGTGGGTCTGGAAGTCCACGGCAATCAGTCCACCACAGACAACTCTGCAGGTATTTGCAATACCAGTGCCAGGGCTGTCGCATAACTCACTATTGCACAAGTGTCAGGCAGACCTAAGGGACTTTGAATCCAGTCTCAACACTTCCTAACAGTGAGCTTAGGCAAATGACTTAAATCCCCAAGGAAGTTTCCTCACATGTAAAACAAGGAGAGTAACAACTACATAGGAGGGTTTTTGTTTGCAGTGAAGTGTGTGTTTTTTCATAATGGCTTCCAATATGTGTCATTAAATTATAACAAGTATTTTAAAGAGAAAAATGCAATATCTTTAACCACATGGGACCATAATCAACGCCATGGTAAATGATACAAATGTTGAAGCTGACAGGGAGCGTTTCCCTTTTACTTGGGTCCACAATCAACGCCCATGGAAGCAGCAGTCAAGAAACTAAATGGTGGATTCTCTTGGACAAATCTGCTACAAAACAACTCTTTGAAATATTCAAAAGCAAAGCCACTCTGCGGACTGAGATGCGCCTCACCCAAGCTGTGGTATTTGTAATCCCTGCAAATGCTGTGCAAGTTGCACAATGAATAAGGAAGGCTGACGAAGATGAGGGGTCTTTGGGTGAGGGTGTGGTGATAGTACTGAATACACCATGGAATTCTTGAAGAAAGAAAATATCTCTGTCGGGAAAAGTCAAAAGTGGTAAAAGTCCAAATGCTCCTTAGACTCCAGGGTAGTGGCCATTTGCACAAGTGACGTCTCTCGAGGGACCAAGTGTCTGAAGAACAACATGCTTAGTAAAGAGAGGGTGACCAAGAATGATAAGATAAGTGGACACAGGACAGTGGTTTAAGCAGGGGGGTAACTCACAGACTGAGGAGGATTTCCTTCTGAAGCGCATGGATTGTACTGGAAGTCAGAACGGATTCAACAACTTCTGACAATAACAAAAGTCATCTTCAAGGACATCGGTTGCCAAGGTTTTTCTCTTCCTAACTGCCTAAGTGGGTTTGAACCACCAAATTGGTGTTATCTGCTGAGTGCTTCAGTAGTGTGCCCTGGTGAGCCTTCATCCTAGTATAACCAAAACAGGGAAGCCTTGCTGCCGAATCAAGTCCAACACACCCTGCCCTGTAAGACGGAATATAACGGCCACATAGGGTTCCCAAGGCACAACCTTGATGGTAGCAGACTGCCATGTCTTTCCCTGTGGAGCCGCTGGTGGGTTTGCACCAGCAGCCTCTCAGTTAGCATTCAAATACTTAATCCCTGCAGCACCAGGGATGAAAATGTTGCCATGACTCTCAAAAGAAGATGAATATGTGACAGATTGATTTTAACAGCCATCCTTCATTTATTATTTGATGACTATATAACATGCTTGGATCTACTTATGACCATCATTTTTTTAATTATTATAAGCCTGAAGTAAATCACCTGGACGGAAGGAATGTTTGGCATACTTCACATTTTAATAGGTATAGCATTTGACTTTTAAAAATGTCAGTACCAAAATCTTGGAAATAATTTTCATTCTTCAACCAGGATATTAGAAAATAATGAATAGAATTTTTCCTCACACCAAAAAGGAAAAAGCTGCATATATGAAATCTAAAACAGGGCACAATATTTCAACAATTGAAAAAAGCCAATCTAAAATAGAAGACTCTTTGTCATTGTAAATTGACTGTCAACTTTCTTTCTCACCTCATCTTCTTCCAACTTAATACATCCTCTTCAAGACGCTGCATGAGGCTGACATGCCAATGACTTAATAAAGTGTGAGCACACTGATGAACTTGACTGAAACCAGAGTTTCCTCCTCTTGCTCTGAAGTTGTGTAACTTTAGGACAAAGTAACTGACAGTCTATGGCAATGAAGCCATGCTCACATGAAACGGGGCACAGTATTTTATATCATTATATATATAGGGGGTGATTCCAAGTAATGAAGCAGCAATCTAACATAGTTTTCAGGTAAACAAAAAGAAATGTAAGTAAATGACCAATGTTCTGTTAGTTCTCCTTTGTCAAACATGAAAATGATAGCAACAATAATTATAATAATGGAAATATAATGGTGGTATAAATTAAATAGTGTCTTTATCCTTGCACAATGATTTCACTGCCCCATGGCTTCATGTCCACATTGTAAAATGAGGCTGACAATCAGATCAGCATGCGGAGGGAGTGGTCAAGCTTCACTTTAGTAGATGTGCCCAGCTTGGGACATCGGTGGGATCCAGTGCTTGCTGTTCCCATCATGGCATTTCATAGCAGCAAGAAAGGTGAGTGTATTGACTCTCCAGGTGGAGGATTAGGGAAACTGACTCCGGTGAGGTCACTACCACTGCCCGGAGCCACAGAGGAGGTTCCTGCTCACGTTGGCCCCACGTGTGGCTCAGCAGAAATGTCTTCCACAGAGTTTTTAGCAGATTTTTCCACGGGCATTGATAATCAGGCATTTCTTCAAATGCTTTTCTTTGGGTGGATGTGAACGTCCAACCTGTGGGTTATGGCTTAATCCCCTAATAATTTGTATCCCCCAGCAACAAATAAGTGATTGACTTCCAAATCCATGCATGAGATGAAGCCTCTCTTCTAAGGAGCCTCTGGCTTGACTGACTCAAAGAAAGATGGTGCTCTTCTGAAGTCCATGGAATATTTCAGAAAGTGCATCAACACGTCATTCAAAGTCATCGCTTCTCTTCAGGCCTTCCTTCATCTTGTCCAGTTTTCCCAGGCACCTGCCGTCGACTGGAAATGCCATGGCTTGTGTCAGGTGCAGGTCAGTCTTCAAAGCAACAGTTTTTGCTCTTGCAAGAGAGGGCTTCTGCCTTGATTTACACAATGAAGGATGCCGTTTTATTTCTTAACTGATACTTCCATGAGTATTGATTGTGGATGTAAGTAAAAAAAAAATCTCTGACAATTTCAATCTTTCCCATTGATCATGATGGTGCTTCTTGGGCCAATCGTGAGGATTTTTGGTTTATGTGAATGTACAGCCTGTACTAAAGACTTCACTCTTTGATCTTCACCACAATGTGCTGTAAGTCCTCTTCACATTCAAGATGCAAAATTGTGTCTACTGGACCTGCAGATAGTCTTGCCTTTCTCTGCCTCCTTTCAAAGGAGGTCTCTGTAGGTGAGTGGCTATAGTCAGCCCCCCGTCTTCAAATGTGCATTTTCAAACATGGGTAAGGGTTCATTTAAAAGAACTTTACTTATTCTCAGACAGCATTCTTCCATGTTCTAGTTGCACTTCTATCAAACTCTTATTATTCAATCTTACATTTTTGCTCCCATTAACAATCTACTAGAAGTGCAATGTCCTTCCTATGCTCATTCACTCACTTTCTGTGCCCCACCCACCCTGGTTGGATGACATTGTTACTCAGACGTACCAGAAAACTACCCCCAAATGCCCTGATTTACACTTTTCTCTTCTATAAGGTTGCTGTGAGTTGGAAGAAACTCCTTGGCAGTGGGTTTGGGGGTGGGTGGGGGGCAAAGCTTTATTTCCTGTGTGCTAAGTAACAAGTCATTTTTCTCTATGTACAAACTAACTGTGGACTTCATGGAGTTAGGCAGGATTGAAAGCAAATATCCTAGACTTGTGACTGAATGATGAATTCCAATTTCCTCTTATTTTCGTGAAATGTTTCTTTGGAGTGCTTAGAAAACTCAGACTACGTTTCCAAACTCTGACAAATGTTGTGTGCCTCCTCCCAAACCCCCATCTTGTTAAAGAAATGCTACTAATTAATTAGTACAACATAATGTCCTAGGCCTTTTGAGATTCCGACAGCAAAACAATCTCCACTAGGCAAGCCAGCTCTTGATTATAAAGCTTTGGTTTCCTCCCATTCCTGACTTCCCGCCCCACAATCCTCTTCCTCTGTCTCTCATTCTCTCTCTCTCGCACCCATGACTGTTAACTCTCATTTATTTAAAAAGAGCCCTTACCCATAATGGTTGCTGTTACTTCCTGTTGAATTGGCCCAACATTATGATGTAAACAAAAGAAAGCATCACCCACTCATGGATGATCTTTGAGATCATTAGCATGCCTAAGTCCTATGGGGGTTAGATTTTATGTCAACTCAAACCTGTGGAAAAGCATAGAGGTGGAGTCCAAGCTATCAATCAGGCCACAACTGGAGGATGTATCCTTGGGTGTGTGGCCTTTTCATAAGAGAGACAGTGAGAACTTCTCCCTTTCTGCCCTTGAGCCCTTGTTTCTTGCTGGGACTCTGTCTACATCTAAGGCAGACCTCATGTGGGTCATCCATTGACTCTGAGAGCCAACCCCATATCCATTGGTGTCTTCCTATCTTTCCACTGACCATGGATCCACACACAACTCTGCACTCACTCGTCTGACATATCCCTGCTCCAGGCATCCCCTAGCTGCATAATCAATCTGCAGCAATATGAGTCGGAGGAGGGATCTGGCTAGCCTCAGATCCATGGATTTGAGTTGGCCTGAGTTCGGATATCTTCTTACATAAGATTATTTCTTATGCACATAGGTATCACTAGTTTTATTTCTCTAGACCACCCAGCTCGCCAAGCATTCTGTTCATCAGTCCATTAGACAGGATTCTTTTATGATCCAGAGATCCTTCATTGGCCACTTTTCAAGAGTGGATCAGCAGGCCTTTTCCCAAGACTGTCCTAGTCTGGAAGTTCCAGCGACATCTCCCCAGCTCGGTGACCTAACTGGCATTTGCAATCCCACTTGCATTGTGCCCAGCATCATAGCACTATCCCACCACCACAATACAAGACACTGACAGGCGTGTGGGAGGAAACATCATTAGTCAATGCATTAACTGTTGATGGTGTATTGCTGACATTAACCAGAGTTATGCTTAATTAGTTCTAATTTTTAAAATTATCCCTGAGTTTTATCTCCTTCTTAATATACAAGGGGGGAAAGGACAGATTTTTCTTGAATAAATTCAATTTACGCTCACGGGATTTTCCATAAAAATCTTGCAAAAAACAGTTCAGAAGGAATCTTGCCTGATGGAATTTACTTCTGCATATGGATCCTTTTGTTTCTATGCTGATTTCAGTTTGATGCTGAGTTCACAAGCAGATCATTTGCTTCCCTGAATTCTCACTGAGTCTAATAAGCGTTGGTCATTAAGGAATATTGGTACAATATAGTCATGATGTAGGAAGGGACAGTGATATAATATTGGAAGGGAAATCATCCATGTAAGAAAGAGCTCTCAGAATTATGTAGAGAATAAAATTGACTCGACTTTCAAAGACCCGATGGGAGAGAATCTGTATGCAGTGATGCTTGTTTAGCTGACTTGACTGAGCCTTTTCCACCTGAAATAGATACATTTTGCATAAGAATGCCATATATTGATTTCTTATTGTTTCGAGGAGCCTGCTTTCCTCTGTAAGCACCGCTTGCTTTGCTTCATTCCGAATTCACTACTGAAGTCATGGCTTCTTTGCACCCTTCTAAGAAAAAGATTTCCCCCAATGGATATATCTTACTTCGTCTCAGCCACTTTCTCCAAAATGCAAAATCCTAACTATCAAGCATGCTCTAAAAAGCTGAGAGTGGGTGTGCTCCTTGCCTAGGATTACCCAACTCCGTGTGCATATGTCAGTCCTCCCTGCGACTTGGCTCTCTCCCCTTGTGAGAGGTCCTGCTGGCAATGGTTAAAGCAACCAACTGCTAACTGAAGGTTGGTGGCTTGAGCTCACCAGCTGCACTGAGGGAGGAAGATGTGAGGCTGTCTCATTTCAGTGGGAAAAGCCCCCGAGTGGTCTCAAGCTCACGTCAGCACTTGATTCTACTACGTCCATAAACGCCACGGCCTATGGGCAGTTCTAGGAGTCTGAATTGCTTCCAGGGCAGTGGGTTTGGTTTGGATAATCTCCTTGGTAATCATGAGACTCTCAAAAGCAAGACCCGGTTACTAATCCTCAATGCATACTAATGCTAGCATATGCTTAGTACTGGACACCTGTTCTATATGCAAACCACCACCACCAACAAAAAGGAATCCCATAAATAGGGTTTTAACATGAGCACAAAGGTATGGTAAAAAAATACAAAAGCAAAACAAAAGGTACAGTCAAAAACAAGCAGCAGCAGAGTCAGATGCTAACACGAAAAATCTTTGTTGGCAGGATTCCTTCACTAAAGATCCTGAGGAGGGTGGGGGATGGGGGAACATTTAATTTGAACTATTATTTTTCAGTGGTTTTGACATTTTGACGATCTTATAGGCTAACCCTAGTTATATTTATTCTCTTCTTTCTATTAATATTCAATCTGCTCCTATGTTTAATATACTTTTGGTGACACTAGAACAGGAACAAATGGAAGCAGCACACAGTGTGAGTCACACACACTGAGTTAAATAGCAATGTCACCTCTATTTGACAAATCACCATTGATCTGGATTATTGCACCAGTACTTGCATAGCATTTACAAGTTCATCACTTTTTCTACTCTTTTATTTAAAGGGGTACATAGTTACTAGTTAGGTAAGCACGCTATGGACATGTGTTTTAGGGGGAAACCAGAAGTGCAGAAGCATATAAACTTAAACAGTAGAATTCCAATTGACTTGAGATTCATTAGGAGGTTTGGTGGCATAGTGATTACATTTTGGGAGGTTAGTCACAAGTTCAGCAGTTTGCACCCACTAGCTATTTCTCAGGAGAAAGACTGGACTTTCTATGCATATAGAGAGTTACAGTCCAGGAAACTCACAGGAGCAGTTCTCCTTGGTCCTACTAGGGTGGTGATGAGTCAAACATTGATTTGATGGCAGTGAGTAGAGATTGATTGGTCTGAAAACGATGCCAGGATAGATGAGAGATACTAGAGGAATAGGTGACTGGCATTAATTAGGTTTTTGTCTTTTAACAAGAGAAAGAATTACTCTGGTCAGACTCAGAGGAAATGCTGGGAAACTATGCTAAAGCCTCTGGAGGGTAGCCATGCCATGAACTAATGGCCAGTGAAGTCCAACGATGCAAAAGTGAGGGAGGGATTTAAGATTGGCTGGGGAGGGGGAGCGATGAGAGATTCTGAGACTTCCACTCTAAGAATGCTCTATGTCCATTAGATGACTTTGGTTGCAAAGGATTCTGGGGAATATAGTCCAAATGATGGCACCATGTATTGGTCTCTGAGGCATTGTGTGTGTGAAATAGCTTACAGATTTCATCCCGAGAGAAAATCTCACCCTACGAACTCCTCTGAGCTCTCACTCAGTTCCCTCAACGCAAGGGAACCACTCACACCTCGGGCTCTAGTCTAGCTATCTCCACCTAAACACACACACACACACACACACACACACACACACACACACATCACCCCCACCCCCATCTAGTTTCAGGTTGATCAGGGGCAGAGTCCTAAAAATATGCATTCAATAAAGGCGGCCAAATTTGACATAGAGGATCTGTTTTACTGGAAGACAGATTGTGGCAGGCATTACCAAATAAGACTTGCGAGTAGAAGCACCCCAAAGCATTATAAATCAATGGTTACCTGGATAGGATGTATCTGATTTAATTGCATCACTGAGGCTAATGTACAAGAAAATGATCTGGGGGAATTCACTCGTCTAGTTTCAGGGCTCCTTAAGGAAACATATAACTACCTGCTCTCACAGCACAGAGAAGGCCCTCAGCCGTGAGGACTATAATGGGAAATGCCCTTATTTGACATCTTGCTGGATTCCACTGCTAGTGTTCTTCCCCAGGGTACCACAGCCACCAAAGGGTAATGGTTCTCATATCCTAACGAAACAACAATGAATGATAACATCAGGAATATACTTTAAAATCAAAGCGCTGTGTGTTTAAAAACACTGGATATTTATGGAGAAATTAAAATCTTTTGGGATGGAAATACTAAGAGGACATTTCTGGTTAGTGTCCTGTCTGGCACCACACACACTCTACTTTTGGGGGAATTATAAGGCTTTCTACTCCCATAACCAGCTACAGTCTGAGAAACCTATAGGGTCACCATGAGTCAAAATTGACTCGATGGTAGTGAGCTTGGTTTTCAGTTTTGAGATAATTAACTGCCTAGGATGTGTTTCAGTTAGATGACAAATGAACAAGATAGCAAATCCATCCCACCAATCTGGATCCCAGAATCACCATTAGGTGATTATTAGGTGAACAAAACATGAACTGATGCCGTGTCAAGTTAATACAAAGCCAGGCTCTATTTACTATGACAGGGTAGTATCTATAATGAATTCACTGCAAATAAAACCAAACCAAGCCAACAGCCACTTTGACTAACAGTGGCTTTCCGTAGATCTCCACGATGTACATCACCATGGGAGCAGACTGTCTTGTTTCCTGCTAGGGGAGACTGGTGAGTTTAAACTGCCAACCTTGCTGCTAATGGTGAAATGCTTATTACAGGCCCTGGACACCAGTGCCCATGGATCCACTAGGTTGCCATGTTTTTCAAAGCTTTTAGTCTCAGGACTTCTTGACACTTAAAATATAGCGAAGAATCCTAAGAACTTTTCTTCATATGAGCTTTATCTGTTGTTAGTGTTTTAAAATTTAAAGTTAGATTATTTAAAAATATTTACTCATTTGAAAATAGCAATGACAAACTTATAACATGCTTTTGCAAATATAAGGAGGCCCCATGGTATAGTGGGTTACCAGTTTCCCTTCAAACCACCAAGTCGACCCTTCTAATCTACCAGACGCTCCTCCACTACTGCCATAAACAGTTCCAGTCTCGGAAACCCACAGGGGTGGTTCCACTGTGTGCTATCAGGCCACTATGCATGAGTCAGAATTGATTCGATGGTAGTGAAAGAGAGAGAAATGCAAATGTATGTAAATATATTTATGTATTATGAATGTCTATATATGTATATAAAATATTTGCATTTAAAAAAAATCACATTGTGAGATTGGTGGCATAGCTTTTCCTTTTCTATTTTAATTTATTTCATGTGAGGCTGACTAGGAGAACCCTGATAGCATAGTAGCTTACGCGTTGGGCTGCTCACCAAAGGTGAGCAGTTCCAAACCACCAGGCACACTGAGGTTGAAAGATGAGGCCTTCTACTCCTGTAAAGAATTAAAGTTCTTCTGGAAACAGATGCTGCCCTGTCCTTCAGGGAGTAACTGGCGATTGCAGCAGCTGACTTTGATTTCATAGATGCACTCTTCTCTGCTGTACCACCAGGGCTCCTAAATATATACTCCCTGCCATCAAGTGGACACCCACTCACAGAACGCCTGTAAGACAGGGGAGCATTCCCCCATGGGATTCTGACACCGTAACTTTTCACAGGGGTAGAAAGCCTCATATTTCTGCCTAGAAATGGCTGGTAGTTTTGAAATGCTGACCTTGTGGATTGCAGCCCAATGTATAATCCACTATATCATCAGGTTTCAAATGTACACGAGAAACTAAATATGTAAGGTGGAGCAGTCCTTAGAGACCAGCTTGTTCAAATAGATTATTTTCACAGCTGTAACAGTGAAAGTGTCAAAGAAATGATGTAGAAATAAAAATGCAGTCACAATGTGATCACACATCATTCATTAATTTGAAAAAGTATTTTAAAGCCTTAAGTAATATAAAGCTCTCTCTTCAAAAAGGCTTTTAAAAAGTTAGAATATTTAAAATGTTTAAGCTCAAGGAAATTAGTCATTTACTTACATTATCTCATTGGCCTGACAAAGCTCTTAAGTCTCAAAACTAAATACTTCAGTACATTTGCAGAATAATAAAAATCTAGTTGCTCAACTCTGAATGGGATGTTCTTTCTACTGCTTTTTCTCTCCTGTAAGAAAAAGGGCCCTAGTAGTAGCCAGTGTTACAGAATGAGCTGCTAACCATAGGCTCGGCAGTGTGCCCACATCTATCAACCAATACTCAGGAGAAAGAGAGGGGTTTTGCTCCCATAAAGAATTACAGCCTAAAAAAATATTAAAAAAAGATTTGTAGCCTCCACAACTCACAGGGGCAGTAATTTTGGCTTTAGTTTGATATAAACAAAACTAAGATTTTTATGGTAAATTGGTCAATGGTAATTTGTATTTTAATCCAAATAAGAATATCAACTTGTATTCTATAGCTGAAAATAAAAATGAAATATGACAATACTCCAGGGAACTTTCTTTTTAATTCTCAGTCAACTTCTTCATACCTAGAACCAAGAGAGTCAAGAATAGGAAAATTATTAATCTAACTTTCTATTTTTGTAAAGTAATATGTTTTATACAACAAAAAATTGTTTTTAATCAAATTGGTAGTGTGAATAAACAATGTTGTTAGGTGTTAGGAGGTGCTTTTACGTCTGGGCTCATATCTCTGTCACTGCATAAATCCATCTCGTTAAGGGTTTCCCTCTTTTCCCGTGACCCTCTACCTTCCCAAGCATGGTGTCCTTTTCCAGGGACTGGTCTTTCTTGCTAACCTGCCCGAAGTACATGAGACAAAGGCTCTCCACCTATGCTTCTAAGGAGCATTCCGGCTGTCTTTCTGTAACAGAATTGTTTGACCTTCTTCTGGAAATTTGTAGTTTAGTCCATATTCTTTGCAAAATCATGTGAAAGGTATCTATTCTTCTTGGGTCTTATTGTCTATTTTTGAATGTGTCTGCATGACAAGATTGAAAATATCATGATTTAGGTTAGCCTCCTCTGAGTTCTAAAGCACGTCTTTTCTTTAGAAAATGTGAAAGAGCTCTTTCGCGTATACCGACCCACGGTAGTGGGTCGTTTGAGTTCCTGACTGCTACTTCCATGAGCATTGTTTGTGGGTCCAACAATAAATGAAACCCTTTATAACTTCAATGATTTCTCTGTTTATCGTAATATAAACTATTGGTTCAGTTGTGAGTGTTGCTCTTTCTTGTGCCAAGGTTTCATCAACCCTGGAGGCTGGCATTTTTTGACCTTTGTCAGTAAGTGTTTTAAGTCCTTTCACTCTCAACAAAGAAGGCATGAGTGCCAGGGACATCCCTCAAACTCCATTCAAATTCATTCAAATCACAGCCATAGATTTTTGGCTCTTGTGGAACGAGAGCTAATGAATAGCAGGAACTCTTCTAATGGTATTTCTCGGCATTCTTATTTCAGTTGCGTGTTAAGTCCCCTGATGCAGCCATGCCATCATTTTCCATCCTCATAGAGAGTCCAGACCTGGTGGAGGGCTACCAGGAAATCAATCACTCAAATGAGCTGCTTTCTACACATTATTCTGTGGGCTAATTGGGTTTTCAAGAATCTGATAGAAATGTGGGCCCTTGACAGACTGTAAGAAAGGAGAAAGTGACATTTTTCTAAAATCTTGAAAGAAATGACTTCCACTTGATGGTTCAAGAGTTTCCCCGTTTGAAAAGCTGCAAGGGCAGAAGAAGCCCAAGAAAGGGAGAGCATCCGTGGTGTACATAGGGCGGAGACCCCTGAGGGATGCGGGTCCATCCCTTCCAGCCGGGCAGCACAATGGGATATAATATCCTTATCCAGTCTGAAAGCCTCCGAGTCTACTCAATTATTCCCTTGGCACAGCTGTTAGGCTCACCTAGGAACGCCAAAAGGCACGCAAACACAATCTGTGTTGAGCTTTCAATAAATTCCTACTTTTTATTCTAGAAAAGATTTTGTATTCCTGGGGGTGAAAAAACTAGCAAAGGAAAAACAACTGGTTTCTTTGTGATTCGCTGTTGCTGCGAGGTGACAAAGAGTGTGTCCCAACCTATAAGCGACCGTGTGCCCAACAGAATGACACGGTGCTCGGTGCTGCACCATCCTCACTGTTTTCCACGCTTGACCCCACTGGTGAAATCAGTCTCAAGCTATCTTGTTGAGGGCTTTCCTCATTTTCACTGCCCCTCTCTTTTATGAAGTGTGACATCATTCTCCAGGGACTGGTCTCTCCTCACAACATGTCTGAAGTTCATAAGACAGATCAGTTTGTCCTTTACCTGCCAATGGTATTTTCAATATTCTTAGAAAGTACAATTTAAATGCATCCCTTCGTCTTTGGTCTTCTTTATTAAATGTTAAAATGAGCAAGAAAGGAAAAATATAATGGGAACCACCGAATATGAGTTCAAAACAAAAGCTTAATTGCCATGCATTTATAGATGCATGACTTTAGATGATGCCAGCAGTCTTCCAGCATCCTGACTCTTGGCCATTAATTCAGAATCATTTTTCTAAAGATATATTGAAGGAGGGGACTGTGTGACGATTTTTATTTATGATAGATAACGACTAGCATTTGAGAATATTTAATAATGGGGGTGTGTATTGTGGAGCTGGTGCTGTTACTGAGCACGGCTGTGAGGAGAGGAGGAAATTAGGCTAGAATGTCCTGATCAACCACCCACTTCCATCCTGTCAATCCCGGCACAGTGACCCGTAGCAGCAGAGTCGAACTGCCTCCACTGGATTGCCAAAGCCATCAATCTGTAAAGTAGTAGATTGCTTCATGCTTCTTGGGCTGAGTTAGCAGCCATTGTTTCAGCTACTGCGACACCAGGACTCATTGGACTGATCAATTCCAAATGTCAAACACTTGGAAATTTAACTATACCCATTTCATTACTCAAAAAGGTTAACTATCATTGTCTTGATCTTACAGGAGAGAATCAAGGTGAAGAATGAAACACTTAAGGCAAGGTCAAAGAGTTAAAGATTGCTAGAACTGGATTCATATAGCATCAGTATCTGTTTGTGTTTGTGACATGCTTGACACCATTCTAAGCACCTTCTGTAGTTGGCACCATGAAAGTGTGCTCATATCCCTAAGGAGTGGACTCTGAATATCGTGGGGAGCAACCAGATGCCACTAGGCTGCTTTCTTAGTGTCCGCTCTCCTGATTTCTATGCTCTGTCTTCTCTGCGAGTCAGGCGATTGCGGCAGGGGTGGGATCCAAGAAACCAATACACTTCACACTTTTCCATTTATCCTCTACCTCTCATCAAATTCCCCAAACAGGAAGACCATATAACACACCAGTGCCTTTTGAGGTTCAAAAGAAACTAATGATAATTTAGTTGAACTTAAAGGTCTATTTCAATTGCCAACAGCAATGAAGTCTTTCTGGCAGACTCTGAGGAGAGGAGAGCTTTGTAGAGAAGCACAATTGCATCCATCTTGAAGGATCCCAGTGTCACCCAGGCCCCAATTAGGAGCATGTCAAGGCCAAGGTTATTCTTCACTAACTCAGAAGACAGGGAACACCAAGTACAGGAAGTGGAAAAGCAGCTCCATGTGACCTCTAGCATGCAGACTGCTTCTGCTGGCCTTGATGGCAGAGGCCGGGCTGCCCCGACCCTGCCTATCTAGGCATTGTTTCAAGGCATTCTGTGGCAACCTGACTTAAACTCCAGTAAGCATAAAAAAAGAGCATTTTGCCATTTATAACATGCCTACGTGTTGAGAGCTCTGCCCTTAAGTCAGACTAGAGCATGATGCTGGCAAACTCTCCTATAAATAACCACCAGCACAATCCACAACAATTGGCATTCCTTGAAATAAACAAACACCCATTGAGTCATTGAGTCCATTCTAACTCATAGAGACCCTAGGAGACAGGGTAGAAATGCCTTTGTGTGTTTCTGAAGCTACAACTCTTCTGAAACTATAGCTCCAACTTTCTTCCTTGGAGCTGCTGGTGGTTTTGAACTGAATACCTCCAGGACCACAACCAAACATGTAACCACAAGGCCATGAGTGATCCTTCTGGCATTCCTCAGGCACCAGTATCTTCAGTTTCATCACAGTGCTTTCTGGAAACCCTGATCTAGCTTGCTGCAATTGGTTTTGTTTGTTTGTTTGTTTGTTTTTTTAAATCATTTTATTAAGGGCTCATACAACTCTTAACTCAACCCATACATACATCAATTGTGTAAAGCGCATTTGTACATTCATTGCCCTCATCATTCTCAAAACATTTCCTCTCCACTTAAGCCCCCGGCTTTAGGTCCTCATTTTCCCCTCCCTCCCCAACCCCACCTCCCTCTTGAGCCCTTGATAATTTATAAATTATTACTTAGTCATATCTTGCCCTGTCTGACGTCTCCCTTCACCCACTTTTCGTTGTCCGTCCCCCAAGGAGGAGGTCACATATAGTTCCTTGTAATCGGTTCCCTCTTTCCTACCCACTCTCCCTCTACCCTCCCATTATCGCCACTCATACCACTGGTCCTGTAGGGATCATCTGCCGTGGATTCTCTGTATTTCCAGTTCCTATCTGTACCAGTGTACATCGTCTGGTCTAGCCAGACTTGCAAGATAGATTTGGGTTTTTTTGACAGACATGAACTCCTGCTTCCAAGAAGGCTATACATAAAGTAAAACTGCATTTGACAGCCAACTGAGTGGTGAGCAGTTCAAATCCAACAAGAGGTGCCGATGCAGACAGGCTTAAGGATGGACTTCCATAGATAAATAAATAAAGCACGGATTTGAAAATGTCTATGGAGCAGTTACACTGTGTACACAGAGCTGCCGTGAGTCTTGATAGCAACCAAAAGCATCGACAACATAGCACAACCAATTTTCCCTCTTCTGGCTCATGCCGCTGGATGTGTGAACCACTGACTGGTTGTGAGGTACAATGAGAATTGTATCAATCTTGAAAGACTGACTCTAGTGAGAAATTACTGGGTCAAGGAGAAGTCAGTTAAATTCTAGATGTGTCATTATATAAGTTTATAAGTTTTATAACTATCACCCCTCCCATTACTGTTCCTGGGGGTTTTATCTGCCCTGAATTCCATGTGTTGAGCAATCTTATCTGTATCAGTGTACATGCTCTGATCTAGCTGGATTTGTAAGCAAGAACTGGGGTCCTGATAGTTGGGGGAGGGAGGAAGCATTAAAGAACCAGAGGACTGTGATGAATGTTGTGTGTTTTGTCTTGCTGTACTGCACCCTGCTGACTTGTCCCTTCCTTGTTAACTCTTGTCTTCAGAAGGACTTTGGGTCTCCCCAACCCCCACTCATTCACATTGATATGGTTGTTTGTTTTGGGTCTTTCTGATGCCTGATACCTGATCTTGTTGATACCTCCTGATCACATAGGCTGGAGTACTTCTTCCATGTGGGCTTTGTTGCTTCCCTGCTAGATGGTGACTTGTTTATCATTAAGCCCTTAAGACACCAGGTACTATATCTTTTAATAAATGGGCACCATTAGCTTTCTTCACATCTTCTATGCACCCATTTTGTCTTCAGCGATTTTGTCTGGAACGTGAGCATCAAGGAATGCTAGGTTATTAAAAAAAAATGTTTTTTCACTGAGAGAGTACTTGAGTAGAGGCCAAATGTCCGTCTGGTACCTTAATACTAAACATATAAATATATGTACATAGACCTATCTCCCTATCCTTATATGTAAATATATTTACATAGTACGTGCCTGTATTTAGACCTCTATAAATATCTGTTACCTCCTAGTTCATTCTTCTATTTCATTTTACTTTCCTCCTGTCCCACTATAATGTTCAACCTTCATTCCTCTCTCAAAAATTCCTCTAGACTACATTGCACTTGATCAAACCCCACCAGGATCCTATACCCTCAACATCATCATCAATTTTAGACCTCTTGTTGTTCCCTTGTCACTAGGTTTGTTGGTTCCCCTCTTCCTTTCCCCCATCTCCTTCTTTCCCATGTCCCCCTGAAACTATCGGTCCTGTTGCTTTCTACTTGGGACTATTTATCCTGCCTACCTTATATAGATAGACATGGGGTGGGAGGTGGGGGAAATGCCTATGAATAGTTCCAGGCCTGTCTGCTGATTCTTATGTTTTCCAACCAGGTCTGATGAGGTGCCAAGCCCTGCCCACTGAGTCTGAAGTCTATTTTCTGGATTCTTTGGGGACTTCATTTCTTTGCTCCTCTTGCTGCTCTATTGCACCCCCATTCTGTTTTGCCCCAGTGTGGGAGGGTCAGAGCAGGGACTGTGTCTCCAGTGCTGTCCCCACTAGTGCTGGGGGTCAGCCCTAAGGTCCTCTTTGTGCACTGACTGCTCTGAGCAGGAACGTCATCTTGGAACTTGGAGGGTCAGCTTGTGGTTTACTCTCACTCTTTCCCTCTCAGTTTGCCCACTTGTGGCCTGGGCAGATCCGCCCCTCTCCTGGGACTGTATCTTCAGTGCTGTCCTCTGTAGTACTTTCTCCTTGGGATGGGGTGGACATAGCTGGGATTGGGGCTGGCCCCACAGACATCTCTGTTAGTTCACTGCTTCATGCTGGTATGTTTAATTCAAGGCTGAGCACACCAGGTAGAAGTCTGGTCCCTCTCTCTCTTTCCTGTGGAGACATTAATAGTACCCTCCCCATTGGGAGGGGGGGTAGTGCTTTGTTCCCCCACTACCTGTGTCCTCTTTTTTTCTTTTCCCATCCTTTTTATGTGCATCTCTGAGTTGGGTTTATCATACGTTTGTATTTTATTTTCATTCTTATAATAAGCAAAATTTACTAGCCACCACCATGCTGGTTGTACTGTGGTGACTTCTGTCTTGTTAGGTTATGCAGAATGATGTCATTCATATTTCAAATGCTGGCAGGCTTACTCTTGATAAGTAGGTTTCAAAGGAGTTTTCTGGCTAAAAGAGAATAGAAAGAACACTCTGGTGATCTTTCAAAAATTAGCCGATGCAAACCCTTTGGAGTACAACAGAAAGCTGCCTGCCTCACTTACTTTGGACACATCAACAATACAGGGTAGCAGTGTGTGTGGTGAAACACAGCGTCTAACAGGTGCGTGGGAGACCCTCTGTGAGGCGGACTGGGACCACAAAAGGGACTCCACCATGCTGGCAACGGGGAGGGGGCACAGGACCCAGCATTCTCTTGTGTTGTCATGTGTCTTCAGGGTTTGGAGCTGACAAAAAACTCACCAGACGTTCTTGATAATTTTCAATGAAGGGGGTTTAAAAGGAAAATGTAGTGTGAGATTTATAAGTCTACTACTATAAATTGTGCTGCACACCAATTGGGATTTAAAAGAATCTTAATTCAGACCTGAATTGCACATGCTTGATAGAAAGATCATCAAGAAAACAATTTCAAGATTTCTCATGATTGAATTCTTTCACCAACCATTTTTGCATCCATGTCTCTACATTGCCAATCAACTGAAGGCAGCTGGAATTGCAATCCATTAGGTTTAACCACATAAAGTTCAAATCA
>NW_022111370.1:873556-884534 GCF_000313985.2 Echinops telfairi | reverse complement strand
TTCCAGTTTTATTGCCCTCCTCCCCCAATGGATTCTTCCCAATCCTATGTGCTTAAATCAAAAAGAATCAACAGGTTTTGATCCTGAAACCCAACAAATGCTTTCCCTTAGCCCTTTTGTTCAAAGGTTATGTTTCTAAAAACATCAAAGTATGTTTCACATGGTGATTTGAGGATGGCACAGATTCCAAAAGCATATTCAGAAACAAAGATGGCATGTTTATTTCTAAGGTCGATATTTATGACCTACTCTAATTATCCTGCAATTAATTTCTTTCTAAATTTATATTCACACACATATATATGACACTGCATTCCAGAGAATTCGGTCATTGAACAGTTTCTACTTTAAGTCTATTAAGCTAGAAAGTTGCCTATGTTGCAAACCATGCATCATAACATCTGATTTGAGATGAAAATGTGTGAAGTGGACAAAGAAGCCTTCAGAATTTCTTGGAGCGCCCTGCTGCTTCCCAGGGAGGGAAGGCTCTGAAAGTGTGTGGAGCTCCTGGGGGAGGGGGGAGGGATCCCTTTGTGGTGGTACTTGAGGGGTGAGAAGCTTTGGGCAGACAGACCTGACTATACCTCGCCTGCAGAGGGGTGAAGGACCAGCCACACCTCCCGCTTCACCAGTAGGTCACATGAATGTCTCACAGGAAAGACAGTCATCAGAGACCCACTCAACCCAAAGAGGCAGTGGACTAATCATCAAGAAGGGAGTGTGGATATAGAAAATCTCACAATGGAAATACCGATCATCATGTTCAGTCTTGATTCTGCAATGGCAGAACAATGCTGCTTTTTGGGGTGGGGTGGGGCTGGGGGTGGGGGTAGCTGTCATAGCCATCACAGGCACTTCTGGTCTACATCAGCATCTAGGCTCCTTGCCTATTACAGGAAATCAAATATTTGTTCATTAGATGATGATTTGACTTTAAATCCCATGGGGTTTGTTCAGTGACATTGGCCCCCTGCCCTGACTAAACATGCCGTGGAATGTTCCTATAGCTGTAATTAATATACTCCAGCTTTTGTTCACTATTGACGTGATAATGGCCTAACATTCTCGATCAATCTAAATGGATGAAACAGAAGGACGGGAGATAAATGTGCTCTCTAATGCTATGGTGTGCATTTAAGCTTGAGGCACCTTTGCTGCTGGGTCTCTAGTACTTCAACTCATAGATATTTCTCATCAGTCATCAGGTGTATCAAAGAAAGCAGTGTCAAAGGTGTGACCAGGAGGAACATCATCAGAAAGACAAGGTCATGCAAGAGAAATATTCACAGCTTCTTAGAGAAATACACAGTGACTATTTCCACTATCTTTCTCTCAGTCATGTGAATTGTAAGCAGTTGGTTGCATTTATACTTCTCACAAATGGAGTGATTTTGAAATTTGCATTCAACAAAAATTTGGGATAAGTGCTCACTAACTTGCAAGACTTAAACTAGACCCCAGGCTTGGTAAAGTAGACGGGCAGCAAAACAGAAGAAGACCCTTGATGAGAGAGTTTAGCACAATGGCTGTCACAATGGGCTCACCCAGGACAGCAACGTTGAGTTTGGCCCAGGAGCTGGCAGTACTTTGTTCTGTTTTACGTAGGGTTACTATGAGTCAGAACTGACTTGATAAAGCCTCACAACAACCAGGATGTCACAGGAAGGTAGAAATGAGCAGGACTACAAGACAGAATGATTGTAAAACAGTAGGCCTAAGGTAAACAGCATCCTTTGGGTAGCAAAGAACTCAGGGAAAAAAAACATATGGTCGCATCCAATGCCCTTAGCTAGGAGCCCTGGTGGAAGAGTGGTTATGTATCGGGCTGGTAACCACAAGGTCAGTAGTTTGAAACCAGAAACTGGTTGGTGGGAGAAAGGCAGGGCTATTTCCTCCGGCAGAGTTACAGTCTCAGAAACCCGCAGGGGCAGTACTACCTTGTCCTATAGGGTTACTATGAGTCAGCGCTGACTCCAGGGCAGTAAGTGTTGCATTCCAGGGCTCTCAGTTCCCCCTCATGCAGAAGGTTTTCAGACACAGGCTACAGGATTGTTTCCTCGTGGGTAGTATAAAAGTGATTTCCTGAAATATATAGCATAAAATGTTCCTGCTGGGCTAAGAAGCTGTTTACACAGGTCTCCTCCTGTAGGTCCTTTGCAAAGCCGCTGTGTGAGATGCCTCTTTCTCTAGTGGAGAAATAAAGTCAGAGAACCTCCTATGTGCACCCTTACTATCACATTTTTCTCTAAGTTGTACTTTGTGATTTTCTACTATCGCTCGGAACGATGGAGCTGAATCAATTGTTCCAAATGATTGTATGTCCATCCAGAAAGGGAGGCAAGATTAATGGCTTCTAAATGTGAATGGCAAAAGCAATTTACCAGAGTGAGTGAGGGTCATATTTTATCACAGGCAGGTGGCTTATTCCATTTTTTTTGCTAACACTTATCAAAAGTGCACAAAAGCACACATTTTTTAGCCTTCCCTTTCCCATGTGGAACAATTCTTTGTTTAAGATATGTAAGACCTATTATATGCAAACTCTAAACTTGATCTTCCTATGTAAATGAATATTAAAATAGATGGTCACTGGATTCCTTAACAGAAATAAGCCACATTTTTTAAAAATATGAAAACATTTTCCATTCTAGCCTATTTCCTGGGATCCATACTTCAGCTAGCAAGAAAAGGGCCATCAACTTGTGTCCCTAACTGCATAGGAAACCCAGAGTTCATGGTCTATGAACTTTGTACTTTTTTGGTTTTTTTTTTAATCTTCTTTCACCTTGGATTTGCCTTTGCTTCACTGAGCTGTGACTTCTAATCAGTGTATCATATGGTGCTTGCTGTTCTCTTTTATGCTTAGTCGTGGTGGGGGTGCTTGACGTTAGTGATTATAGAAGACTCTGGAAAAATAGTACAGATAATTTAGAAAACAAAAAAAAGGCAAAACAGCCATTCCTATGTTATTGATTCTCATTCTTCATGTTGACTTTATACCTCTACTACAAGAACTTATTTGGTTAAAGCCCACTATAGTACTCCCTAAAGTTACTTGGGTAAGTTAAAAAGTTACTTACTATTGTAAAAAAAATACTTAAAACAATGTATTAAAATAATATTAATTTTTTACCGTGGGCTAGAGGGAGGGGAAAATGGGGTATTGATGCTTGCTGCGTACAGAGTTTCTGTTTCAGATGATGAGATTGTTAAGGGTGTGTGCCAGGTGGGTAGGAACAACTCTCATTAGTTTGGCAGATATTATGTTATTACCTTCTATTTTATGATCTGGCTTGAACAGCCAAGCAGTGAAAAGGGGAGTTTCCCCAGTGTGGGGCCTGCATCTTCTATATACAGATGCCCTGGCAATGCCTCTCTTGATCCTATACCTGACTCCTCTCTCCACCTGTTCTTGGGACCTGAGATGGCAGCTCCTACGACCACATGATAAACAACCTTCAGCCAGATGCTTGATGTAAATACTTGGAAATAATTGTTGTTGCTGCTTTGTTTTGTTGTTAGCTGCCATCAGAGCAGCTCTGGCCCACAGCGACCTTATAAACAACAGAACAGAAAACTACACAGCCCTGAGCCATCCTCAAAATTGCTCCTCTTGTTGCAGCCACCGTGTCACTCCATCTAGTCGAGGGTCTTCCTCTTTTTCTTAGTAGTTCTCTTTACAAGCATGCTGTCCGTCTCCAGGAACTGGTCTCTGCAGACAGCATGTCTCCAGTATGTAAGAGGACGTTTTTCCATTCTTGCCTTTAAGGAGCTCTCTGGCCTTACTTCCAATACAGATCTATTTGTCCTTTTAGAAGCCCATGGTACTTTCAATATTCTTCTCCAATTCCACAATTCAAATGTATTGATTCTTCTATGTTCTTTTTATTTAATATCTGACATGCACATGTATATGATGCAATGAAAATATCATCCCTTGGTTTAGGCACACCTTAGTTCTCAAATTAACCTCCTGGTTCTTCAATAATCTATAGAAGTCTGGTACAGCAGATCCACCTAATGCAAGATGTCTTTTAATCTCTTGACTGCTGCTTCCATGAGCACTGATCGTGGATCCAAGTAAGAAAAAAAACCTTGACAATTCCAATCTCTGATTGATTATTGGTCCAGTTGTGAGGATTTGGGTCTTCCTTACATTTAGTTGTAGTCCATACTGAAGCTTAAACTCCTTGATCTTTATCAGCAGGATCTTCAATTTCTCCTCATTTTCAGTAAGCAAGGTTGTGTCTTCTGCATACCTCAGGATGTTAATACGCCTTCCTCTAATTCTGATACCACACTCTTCTTCATATAATCCAGCTTGTCTTTGAATGCTTGGGATCACCACCTTGCCTCCGTCATACTCAAAGGAGTACGCTGGCTATACTTCTTCCAAGAAGGATGTTCCTTCTTTGGCAGTCCTTGGTACTTTCAATATTCTTATCTAGCACCATAATTCAAATTCATTGATTATTCTTCAGTCTTACTTATACATGTCCAACTTTCACATGCATATTAGGGAATTTTAAATAACATGGATTGGATCAGGGATGCCTTAGTCCTCAAAGCATCTTCCTTACTTTTCAAGCATTAAAGAGGTCTTGTGTAGCAGATTCATCCAGTGCACTGCCTCATTTGAGCTCTTGACTGCTGCTCCCGTGAACAGTAAGTGCAGATCTAAGAAAGATGAAATCCTTGAAAAATTCTTTTCATTTTTCAGGATGTTACCTACTGGTCCACTTATGAGAATCCCGGTCTTCTTTCACTGAGTTGTGATCCATACTGACAGCTGCAAGCCTGGATCTTTATTAGCAAGAAGGTTGTGTCAGTCCACAGTGTAGGTTGTCAATAACCTTTCCTTCAACCCGGATGCCACATTCTTTTTCATACAAAACAGTTGTTAGTTCCAATATAACTAATATAAACAATGGTTCCAATATAACAGTTTTCTACTAACTTGCTTAGCATGCAGATTGAATAATCATAATTACAGGATACAACTTTTATACACATCTTCCTGATGTAAACCATGTAGTGTGCCTTTGTTGTATTTACACAGCTGCCTCTTGATCTACGTACAGTTTCCACATAAGTACAATAGAGTGTTCTGGAATTACAATTCTTCTAAAGGCTATGCCCAGTTGGTTATATTCCACACAGTCAAATGCCTTGGCATAGACAATAAAACACAAGTAAATATCTTTCTACAAGATCCAAGTTTTCTTCTACTCAAATCTGAATTTCTGGAATATATCTGTCACCATATTGTTGCAACCATTATTGGATAATCTCCAGAAAAATTTGCAGACACATGCTAGTCATGATATTGTTCTATAATTTGAGCATTCTGTGGTATCACCCTTATTTGGAATGGGCACAAATATGGGTCTCTTCCAATAAGTTGGCCAAGTAGCTATATTCCAAATTTCCTGATGATGAATGAGGGCTTCTAGTGCTTCATCAGCTTATAGAAATATTTCAATCTATATGCCATCAATTCCTGGAGCCTTGGTTTTGGTTCATGCTTAAACATCATCCATTCACTCTATGCTAGCTCTTGAAATGGTGGAATGCTGATTAGCTCTGTGTTTCCTTATTATCTCCCAGTGTTCCAGGACCCCAAATCTATGCATAGCATAGTTGGGTCATTCTATCAGGGTCTCACAATTTCTATATCCTGGTGACTGGACAGGGTCCAGTCTTACGTGGAGCTCAGGTCCTTTCCCAAGCTGATATTTTGGTCACAGTACTCAGCTCCTGTGGTTGTAGGACTGAAATTCCCATCCCCTTAATGGCAGTCATCAGGGAATCATTGTATTCATAGTTCCTTGCCCCATGACCTCTGCCAAATTCAGACTTTGTATAGGAGAGTGTCTGTAGGGTAAATCCCTCACATGTTTCAATTCTATCTTCAAGAAGAGCTCTGTCCTATTAACAGCTAACACACCTTAGTCAACGACCTCTAAAGTTGATCCTTTTATGGAAATCTATTGTTGCAAGTAAAATAATGTAATTATAGTCATGACATTCTATCATAATCACAGGTTCACTCTCACAGTCAAAGGGTGGAGGTTATATATGAGGAGGGGCCACTGGGAATCATCTTAGACATTGTCGTTCACACATGGTATTATCAGGAGGGTAATGAGAGCAACTCCATTTTGCCTCACATTGTTGTTGATAAGTGTTGGAGAGTCAGTTACACCTCATGGTGACCCCGGATATAATAGAAGGAGACATGTCCTAGTCCTTCACAATCCTCACAATCACTGCTATGTGTGGGTCCTTGATTGTAGCCACTGTGTCAATCCATCTCCTGGATGATCTTCTATGTCATTGGTGCTCTACTTTTACCAAGTGTGATGTCCTTCTACAGGGACTGGTCTTTCTGATAACATGTACAGAGTAAATGAAATGAAGTCTCTCCATTAGACATTCCTAAGAACATTCTGGTGTATTATCCCCCCAAAGTAAGACTTGTTTGTTTTCTGGAAATCCACAATTCACATGACTAACTATATAAGGTGAGTGAAAGAAGCCCCTCCTGCATCAAATAGATACAATAATATGCACATGTAAATATATATAATTAAGAACAATGTCTCAAACATGACTAATATTATAAAAATATTATTATAAAAAATAGTATAAAACAAACCCATTGCCAGTGATGCAACTCTAACTCAAAGCAGCTTGTGGTAGTTACATAATCTGGTGTCCATTTAGGACTTGAGAGGATTAAGAGTGAAGGGGTAGAGTCTAGTCTGTCAACCAAGTTATAGTCAATGAGGCCTCTGTGTGGGCATGACCTTCCCCTGAGGAATTTGGGTATTCCCGTATTTTCCTCCTTGGAGGAGGAAGACACTTTTTTCCCTCTACTCCCTTGGAGATGCTCTGACAAGACACATGATACTACACCCTAGAAGCTGGAGAAGCCACATGGACCTACCTTGAGGCAACCAGACCTCTGGAGCTGCAGAAGCTATGTAAAGACCCCTGTCCAGTGCTGAGATGCTTACAATGCCACTGGACCCACAGGACTTCCAACCCACTGGCGTGTGATGCTTCTGCATTTTGCATCATTTCATGTATTTCATGAGTCTGAAGAGGACTTTATAGATTGGTATTGGACATATGGGCTACTACTGGACTTATGGGCTGGGTTGGACATTTTATCAATATTCAATTGCTTTTATATATAAACCTCTTTCCTATACACATGTGATTGTCTATGAATTTGTTTCTCTAGTCTACCAAGACTAAAACACAGCCCTACAGGACAGTGCCCTATAGGGTCTCCAAGGCTAAATCTTGAAGAAGCAGCCTGCCACATCTTGCTCTGTCAGAGAGAATAGTGGACTTGAACCACCTGCTTTTCCATTAGCATCTGAGAGCATAATCACTGTGCTGCCGAGGCCCAATAAATAGTTAGTATGCAATAAAATCAGTCATTATTAGTAAAAGCTATTGATTTCTTCTCTATACTGGTGTAACTGACAGACGTGTGTCTTAGCACTATGGTTATCTCAAAATCCAGGGACAGTTCTATTGTTAGAGCACTTTTCAGTCACTTGCTGGCCCATCCAGGTAATCCTCAGGGTGCTAAGATTCCAAAACAGCGGTTCTCAACCTGGGGATCAAACAACCCTTTCATAGGGGTCCCCAATTCATAACAGTAGCAAAATTACAGTTATGAAGTAGCAATGAAAATGTTATGGCTTGGGGGCAGGGAAGTCACCACAACATGAGGAACTATATTAAAGGGTTGCGGCATTAGGACAGTTGAGAACCACTGTGCTAGAATGAAGTTGGTTCTCATTGACTGGACCTCAGGTGTCCCATGATGGAGAATGTAGCAGAACAAACTGGTTGACTATCACGTCTGCCTTCTGAGTGTCCATTTGTGTCAGACACTTGCATCTGCTTAACCAATGTAGATTTTGTCTGGAGTGGCCATGTACCCAGAGTCTAAATACAGAGTTGCTCAGTATCTTTTGTGGTTCATTTCTGATCAAAGAACAATAGGGAGAAATCCCTGACAATCTCTTATCTGAACTGAGATGTGGGGTATGATATCAGACAAGCATTTTGTGACCAGGAGGAATAAATCAGAGAATACACAAGCATGCTGGGGAAGGAGACATAAGGGGGTAGGGCTCTGAGGACCCAAGGACCTACCTGACCTATGCTAATCAGTTTACCCTTGCATTTCCTGATATGTGAGGGAAAAAATCCCTATTTGGTTCATGTAAAATAATCAAATTTCTGTTACATGCAGTGAGGCATGTCTTAACAGATACATCAGTTTATTCAGTGTTAAAGGGCAAGGATCACTAAAGAGTCTGGGGAACACAGTTAATCCATATTAATGCTATCTTTCTGGCACTAAATGATGTCTAATTGAATACAGAGCCACTGTAAAAGTAACTAAAGAGGGTGAGAAGACGCAGACAAGGAGAATAATGGTGCAGGATGTGCTCATGCATATCTTTAGGCAGGTGTGGAGCAATCATTCATTTCTGGGCAACATGAGAGGTTTGCATTCAGGATCTCCCTTGCATATAATGTACTAGGTAATCCAATCAACTAGCTAGGAGACAAAGAACCACAAACAGAAAAGTATTAGTGTGGCTACAGCCCCCATGAGCACAGTAGAGGAACAGATAACCTACACAGTGATGGTGAATTGAATTTTCAGGCAAATGATGATAATTACCCTGTTGCTTAATATAAGAGCATATGAGCAGTATCTATAAAATAAGTACATAAGCTCAACTATTTTGTAATATTTATGTAGGTGTTTATAAAATGTCTACATAGGTTGACATTGTTTGTAATATGTATGTATATGATACCATATTCAGGCACATTTCTGTGTTTATAAATAGCTTAGCCTGCATGATTAACAATAAATATTAAACAATAAACATCACAGACCTGGGGAAAGATCACCTAGGTTAAGCTGTCATTTCTGTGGCTTATTAGCTGTGTAAATTCATTTTTATGCTTCAATTTTACCATTTAAAGAATGGGTGTAATAAAAGCAACTTCAAAGAATTGTCACTGGGATTCAATAGCTGAATTCATATTCTGTAGTGAGGACTGAAGGACCCATGGTGGTACAGTAGGTTACGCACTGTGGCTGCTAATTGAAAGGGCTGAGGGTTAAGCCCACCAGCTACAATACGGGGGAAAGATGAGAGATGAGGCCATGTGCTTCCATAAGGATTTATGACTTCAGAATCTCTAGACAGTAGTCCTTCATTCTCCCATAGAGTTGCACAGAGTCAAAATCAACTCCATGGCATGGGATGGGGCTTAGTACAGGATCTGGCACAGAATGATATCTGTATGAGCTAATACTATTCTATAATACCAACAAAATATGTTCTCAAGTGTGATGCACATACCTCCACATTTCAGACAGGCTCTCAGGAGATGCCCAAGAGAAGGACATCATGCTCGCTTAAGTAGAGGTGTAATGAAAAGGAGGAAGACTGTTGATAAGAGGATTCACACAGTGACTGCAATCATGGCTTGATACACAGAGATTGTGAGGATGGTGCAAGACAGAGCAGTGTTTCCTTGTGTTGTGTATAAGGTTAATTTTTCAGTGTTGAAAATGACTCCAGAACCACTAACAACCACATCAACATGTCTATCCTCCCATCTACCCATCTATCTAAGAATACGTGGTAGGTAGAACAATTAATGGAAGTCTGTTGCCCTGCTATTTAGTTCTGACACAAAGAGTGTGGGCTTGCTACTAATCTAACTGTCGGAGGTTTGAACCTGCTAGGAAAACAGGCCTAGCCATCAGCTTCTGTGAAGTTAATAGTCAAGATCATCTTATAGAGCATTTCTACTGGCAACTCATGGAGTGACCATGAGTTAGAATCCACTGAACATCAATGGGTTTGATTTTTCTGGTATTTTAGCATGGAATGCAAGTTTGCATCATATAGCTATATATGGAGTTTATATAATACAAATAGCATCAATTATAACAGCTGTCACTTATTGAATATTTACTAAGGGCTGGGGGCCGTGCTTACCACTTAATTTCAATAATCTTGCTTAATCCTCACCACACTCCATGTAGGAAGTATTATGAACCCAATAAAGGATTCGGAACTTGTTGACAGTAACAAAACAAGGACACACAGGAACTGGAATTAGAATCAAAAGTCCCCGAAGATTGACATGTTTGTACTTATTACTATTATTTTATTTTACAGCAGTACTTAGTAACTTAAGGGGCATGCCTGACCTGAAAAGAGGTCAATTTACCATTTAGGGGACTCAACTACATTTTTATTCTCACTGGAAAATATGCTAGAGTGAATTTCTACAAGAAAAACACATATTTAACATTAACCTCTTCTGGTATTTAAATCTGCTTATCACTTGGGTTCCATAATCCATTGCAATGGCTACAAAGAACTCAAGAAAATATTTCTATTTATGGAGTTTATAGGGAAATAAATAGGTTACAATTCAGGTGAGAAATGCTGAAGACATAATTGTTCAGTCAGGGCCGCCTTTTTGTCGGTCATAGCTTGTCTTGGCCTCTGATCTCCTTGAGTAATTTTACCTTTTTCTTTTTTTAGTGTTGCCAACAGATGCCAATTGGCATGCCCGTAAGTCACAATCCTTAGCCTGGAGGTGCTCAATTCTAGCTCTATTGGTCACAAACAGAACTCTCCCAACAAATTGCCTGGAGGCGCGTCACTCCGTCACTCTGTAACTCAGCCTCCTGCCTGAAGGCACTCAGCTTCACTTGCTCCATGTGCTGGGAAGTCCACTACTCTGTCTCTCTTATGTGTTGACTCTTAGTTCAGCTTCTGGCATTCTGCTCCTCCTCCGCTGTCAAAGCTGTCTCTTGAATCAAGGAAGTTCAATGTATAGGGACCTTTGAGTCCACAGGGTTCATTCCATTCTTGGCTCTTCTTTCTTGCTGGTAGTGAGAAATACTTTC
>NW_022111370.1:870502-872154 GCF_000313985.2 Echinops telfairi | reverse complement strand
GAACTCCATATTACCACTGCAATCTATTTCAACTTCTCTCATTAGGGGAGTTAATGAGGATGCTGATATCCTAAGAGAGTAAGGTTGTTTTTTTAACTATCTTCAAGGATGTGGAGGTCTCTGTTCCTAGTTGTCTAGCATGTTCAATCTTGTGTTTACTAGCCTACAAAACATGAAATATCAGATTGTGGAATAAGGATTGGTGAGTACCATATAAGACTTAGAAATGGATTACTCGATGTGGTGGATTTAATAGATTGCAATGTCTAATGTTTAGCTCCACGCTGTATGGTTTAATAGGTTGATCGCTACAAATAGAATAGCTTGAAATCACCTTGGGCACGGCTCTGCTCTCTGACTAGTTGGTAGTAGGCATGTATGCCCTTTGTTGGTGGCTGGCAGTCACAAGCCAAACTGCACTTCCCTGAACTCCTTTGATCTCTTCCATCTGTGCTCTCACACAAGCTGTTCTCTGGGATTCTCAGGACATTTCTTCCATCACTGGCCCTGACCTCCTATCCCATCCTCCTCTCGAAGAAGGACTAAATCAATCACAGGTACTGTTTTTCCCACCTTCAAGAAACCTTCCCTGACCCAGCTCGGATCATGAGTAATAACTTGGAACCGTCACACATCTGTATGCATCACACTGATCATGTAGCATTGATCAAATATGCAGCTGAGTCTTTTTAACCCCAGTCTCTGATGGTTTAATTTTTGGTCTGTTAATGACACTGTCATCTGTTTTTTCAAATGAAGAAAATTAAGGCTGCCCATGAGCACAAGGTTATTAATATGCACTCTATCAACCTATTATTTTCTGGCATTTATTGTATCTCCCCAAGAGGCCCTTCTGGTTTTTCAGCTTGCCTTTGTCCATTATCTGTCTAACCAGGTAATCAGTTGCCCTCGAGGAAGAGCCTGACATGCAGCAAACCCATGTGTGTCAGAGTAAAATGACACTACATCTTGTTTTCAATGGCTACATCTTCAGAAGTAGATTGTCAAGCTTCTCTTCTGAGGTAACTCAGTGTAGGCTAGACCAACCCACCTACTTGTTAGCAGTGGAGTGGGTTCCTTGTTAGCACCAGCCAGGGCCTCGAGATTAGTGTGGAGCAAATGTCCCTACTGCATGGCAGCAGGTTAATATTCTGCACAAGAACGTGTTACGTATTGGAAAGGAAGGATTTTACTTTGGAAAGTAAGGTGACCCTGATGCAAGCCATGGTATTTCATGATCTCATATGCATATGAAAGTTGGACACGGAATCAGGAAGATCAAAGAAGAATCGAGCATTGAGTTGTGGTGCAGGAGAATATGGAAACTACTAAGGACTGCTAAAAGGATTGCTATGGACTGGCTTGGGAGATGTAAGGTCAGAATGTTCCTTAGAGGTAAAGATGGTGAAACTTTGTCTTACATACAAGGGGGTACCCCCAACAAATGGAAAACTACCTCCACTGGGCAGAAGTTTTGTAGTAAGCATTTTTTCTGCTAGGTGAGCCTAAAATGTTCTCTGAGTTAGTGTAATCAGTGGCGTCACCTGGGAAGGTTCTCGCTGGTCACAGTGAATTTTTTCATAAAAGAAGTTTCACTGAACCCTCGTTTTTTGTGATGACCAGTTTAAGAGAACAGCGTGTAACTGAGAAAT
>NW_022111370.1:867453-869673 GCF_000313985.2 Echinops telfairi | reverse complement strand
TGTGACTTATTTTTGTTTCCATGAATGAAGAGGGACATGAAAAGACAGCAATTTGATGACATATAAGAGGTGAAGAAAAAAACAATGGAGATGCTGTCCATCATTCAAATAGATGAGTTTGAAAAAATGTCTTCGAGAATGAAATTGCAGGTTTGACAAATATATTAAGTGTAATGGAGAGTACTTTGGAGGTCATAGGTTATTTTGTATATACAAAACAATCAAATACATAGCTTTGAAAAGAGAAATTCCTGTTTTGTTTTGTTTCGAGGGGCTAACTCCTCATACTTCAGATATGTTGGCAAGAGAGAGCAGTCCATGAAGAAAGACACTGTACTTAGTAGAGAGACAGCAAAATAGAGCAAGGTCCTCAGGAGATGGATTGAAACTGGCTGCAACAATGGGATTAAGCATAGAATCAATTGAGAAGACGGTGCAAGACTGGGCAGTCTTTTGTTCTGTTGTGCCTAGCGTCAGAACTGGCTCTATGGTACCTAACAATAACAAGGTGTCTCTATGCTCCATCACCTATAATTTTGTAATTATATTTTTAAAAACATATACACCTAGCTATCACTAAAAACAAGAATGCCTCAGTAATTTTAAAACAAACTTCACAGTAACAGACAAAAAACCCCATTACATTCTCATTTTGTTGCTATGGAGCATAATTGATGGCTTATTAATCCTGTAGAACCAGTATTGCATTGTATATTAAGTAATATGAGATATATGGGGAGACAAAGCAAAATTCCAGTTTACAAAGACCGTCTCACATACTGCAAATCATTTAACATATTTTGGACTTTGGTTGGAAGTGTATATCAGTATGTGTACTACATTCACATAAGGGGCGGAATCCCTTCACTGTGCCCTCTAGCGACCTTGTTAAATGGTGACAGTTGGTTCAAATCTTTTCAGCATAATTCCATAAGTGTTTTCCAAAGTTGGCTGATATCATGCTAGAATGTTCCTTAGAAGCAAGGATGGCAGGATTTCACCTCTCACACTTTGGTTATGTTACTAGGAAGAAAAAGTGCCTGGAGATGGACATTACGCTTGGTAAACTGGAAGGTCGGCGAAAACGAAGAGGACCTTGAGGAGATGGACTGACACAGGGGCTGCAACTGTTGGGACAGCATAACAAAAGTATGAGGACAAGACAATGTTTCACTCTGCAGTACATCAGATTGCCATAATGCACAATGGAGTCAATAGTACTGAACCAAATTAATACAGGGGAAGAACGAATTGTCAATTTTAACAAATTGACAAATTGTTAAAAAGACCCAAATCCTAACAAATGGGCCAATAGGTAACACCATGACAAAAGAAGAAAAAATTGAAGTTGACAAGGATTTTATCTCACTTCAGTCCACAGCCAATAGTCCTGGAAGCAGCAACGAAGAGATCAACTGTTGCTTTGTTTTTGGTACATCTGCTCCATAAAACCTTAGAGTTGAAAAGTTAAGATGCTACTTTGAGGACTAAGGTGGACCTCCCCAGACCACGGTATTAGCAATTGCCTCATATGTACGGAAAATGTTGACACTGCACAAGGAAAACCAAAGTAGAGTGGAGTGGAGGCATTTGAATTGTGAAGGATCTTGAAAGTGCCCCGAAATGCCAAAGGACAAACACATCTTGGAAGATGAGCAAACACACCGCTACTTAGAAGCAAGGATGGTGAGACTTCGTCTTACATACTTTGGATGTGTTGTCAGGAGAGACCAGTCCCTGGAGAAGGACCTCATTCTTGGGAAAATAAGGGCAGTGAAAAAGAGGAAGGCCCTCAGCAAGAGGGATGGACACAGTGGCTTCAACAATGGGCTTAAACATGAGAACAATTGTGAGCTTGGTGCAGCCCACCCCGTGTTTAGTTCTGTTGCGTCACTATGAGTCAGAACCAACAGAACTGCCCTTAATAACAGCAAACTACATAGCTGGCGTGACAAGCTGGATAGCCACAAGTCAAACTTCTGGAAACACTCAGATTTTATGTCTTAATTGGAATAGGTATTTTACATTCCTTCATGCGCAATGCAGCATTTTGCACACAACATGCACTTGAAATCTGGCTATAGAGAGATGCACTGTGACAAATAGAATGATGCTTATTACGGTTTCCGAAACCCTAAATAGGGTCACTATCATTTGGAATTGATTCAATGCCAGTGGGTTTGGATTAGGCTCTTGGAGTGGGTATGTATGATTGATGTT
>NW_022111370.1:857957-866812 GCF_000313985.2 Echinops telfairi | reverse complement strand
ATTCCAATCACATATATTTTGCATTAATGCATTTACTGGCAGCTATTAGGAGCCCCAGTGTTGTAGTGGTGACTTCTTGGGCTGTGATCCTCAAGGTCAGCAGTTCAAAAACCACCAGCTGTTCCTCAGGAGAAAGATGAGCCTCTTTATATTCCTATAAAGCAGTGGTTCTCAATCTTCCAATGCTGCGACCCTATCATCCAGTTCCCCAGGTGGCGGTGACCCCCAACCATACAATTATTTTCATTGTTACTTCACAACAATGAAGAGATGTCGGTCATCTCTCCTTCAATGTTGCTACTGTTATGAATTGGGCAACCCCTGCAAAAGGGTCATTTGACCCCCAAAGGGGTCTCAACCCACAGGTTGAGAATCCCTGCTATAAAGAGTGAGACCTATAGGGTCACCATGAGTCTTATTTACCAAGCTTGCCCTTTCTTGAAACCTATATTTATCAGTCTAGTTGCTCAATCAATAACGTGTCCATGCATCTCTACACTGTGTTGTCATTAAGTGCCAACTATTTGACTGCAACTCACATAGGTCTATTTGGAACAGAAGGCAACATTGGCTTGTCCCGTGTTATCCTCACAAAGGTAGATCCATGTTAGTCCATGGTTGCAGCATCTATAGCAATCCACATCATTAAGTCTCCTCGGGTTTCAGTCATTCTCCATTTTACCCACTATGTATGGCTCAACTAAAAGTTTTACTTATTAGATGTTCTGGGAAATTTCTAGTGAAAAGTGTCCTCATTATCCGCTATGTCCTCTAGCCTTTTACCAAGTACAACAAATCTCTGTGCCTCACCTTTATCAGTATGGAGCACAGACTTCCTGTTCCTAGACTCAGCCTAAGGTATGAGAGGTAGGAATCCAGAGCAAACGCTCCCCCACGGAGTCAATTCGGTCTCATAATGACTCTACTGGACAGACTGGAACTGCCCTGTGGAGAAGGTTGCCAACACTGAACATAGTTACAGGAGTAGAAAGCCTCATCTTTCTCCCATAGAGTGCCGCATGGTTTCAAACTGCTGACCCTGCAATTAGCAGCCCCCAAATAGAACCAAAGATGTCACCATGGCTCTAGAAGTGGTGATAAAACAAAACCAAAACAGACAAAAACCAAACTCACTGTCATCTAGATAATGCCGATTTGCAGTGTCCCTGTAGGTCCGAGTAGAACACCACGGCTCTAAAGTTAGGGATAGATACTCTCATTTCCTATATGGTTGTCAAATTACCTATCCTTGTGCTTTGTACATAGAAATGTTGAATACACTTTCCTGAATTTAACTATATTGTGATTTTACTTTTCTCTGGACTGTGATTTTTATTTTGTAACTTTTTGGTTTCCTTGAATGTCTACCTTTTAGGAGCATTTCACATCAAATCATATTTTGCTTTCTATTGATCTACACACACATATTATCTTTTTTTTTTCTGAGGATATGGGGATACACACAGTCACAGAGGACATCTAGGGAGATTACAGTGAGTGTAGCTCAAGATATTTTCACTAGTAAACAATAAGATTCTCCTCCGGCCTTTGAAAGAGAACTTGGAAGAAGTGGTGAGAAAGCTATCACTCCCAACAAGACCGTGTAGGCCAACCTTAACTCACAGGTGTGGGGTCCTCTAGCTACAACTTTAAGGAGGCTTAGTGGTGTTGTGGGTTAGGCAAAGGACTTCTAACTAAAAATTCATTCATTTAAAACCATAAGCCACTCAATACCCTTAAAAAATGACAATCTCATAAACCCTATATAGCAGGTTCTCAACCTGTGGGTCTTGGCCCCTTTGGGGGTCATTCACAGCAAAATTACAGTTATGAAGTAGCAACAAACATAATTTTATGGTTGGGGGTCACCACAACATGAGGAACTGTATTAAAGGGTTACAGCATTAGGAAGGTTGAGAACAACTGCTATACAGGGTCACTATGAGTCAGAACAGACTTGAGGGCAGTGGGTTGGTATCCACTCTATAGCTGCTTAGAGTTTTCCTTAAGCGGAAGTCCATAGAAGGCCTATTCATGAGACTTTGATTTTTCAGTGGCTGTCCTGATGAAAACATAACATTAACACTTGTTATAATTCTCATTTACCTGGCACTTTCAATTCCATGTGTTTCATTTAAATTTTAATTCAAATCTGTGATATAGCTTTGTGATCTGAAATTTTATTTAAATGGGTCCTCAGTTGTGATAATGAGTCATTATGGAGCAAGGGGCGTCTGGTAAGGTCAGAAGAATAATAGCTGTCACAAAGTCCAATTTAGTTCTCCAGGAGTGGATGGAAAAACCAAACAAACAAATCAAACTCACTGCCATCGTGTCAATGCTGACTCATAGTGATCCCCTGTGGGTTTCTGAGATGGTGACTGTTTATAGGAGTAGAAAATCCAGTCTTTATTCCGTGGAGCTGCTGATGGTTTTGAACTGCTGGCCTGAGGATTGCAGCCCAATGCTTAACCACTACATAACCAGGGATCCTAGGTGTGCCCCATACCAAAGAGTAAATTCCTCTAGGAATAGCCTATTCACTAAGGACACAACCGATGCACCTGGTATCAACTTGGGTTAAATGTTGGAAGGGTTGAGGAGTGGGGCTTCAAACTACCCCTAAGCATTCCGTCCCAGAGTAGCCTTCAGATGAGAAGAATGCTTTGGATTGCATGTGCCTTGCTTTATGTGGTCTAACAGACTTCTGGATGTTTTACACTGGAAGTACAAATAAACAGGTAGCATTATTTGTTTGCATGGGGAATCTTCTTGCTTTTGGTCATCTTTGCACCACCAGTATGGAAGCCCTCTGATCAGGAATTCAAGAGGATCGTGCAGCTCAGATGACTAACCAAATCCAACCACAGTGGCTCACAGCCACGAGAGAGACAATTCCAGACAATAAATGGTCTCCTCACCCCAAATCCACTCTTTTTAGTTCACTGCACTTAGTAGGCTCTTTTTATCCAGTTTTCCAACTGACAGTCTGGAAATGCTGAGAGACAAATTGTGAAGCAAACGAATAAAATAACAGATCTTAACTCGATTGGTTCACTTTGAACACATCACCAGGAAAGCTGAATAACTAGAAAAGGTCATCACATTTGGTAGCGGGCCTACTCACACAAGGTAAGCCCGCAAAGAATTGGATTGGCACAATAGCTTCAACAAAAGGCTCTAACAATGGATTCTGACATACCAATCATCATGAAGATAGCAACGGACTTAGCAACAATTTGTTTCAGGTTATACAAATTCATAGGGTTATCAGGAGTCAAGGGAAAGTTGATGGCAACTGGTAACAGCAATGAGCCAATAGTATGAAAAACAAAGAGGGAAATGTCTGTGTGTGGACTGTATGGAACATAACTTGGGTCTGATGGAAATCACAGGAACCATCTCCTAGTGGCAAGGGAGATTTCTTAGTTCCTGGTAAGGAGTGAAACAATACACCCCAGATACAGCACTAAGCACTTCAAAAGCAGAGATTGATCCACAGCTCCTTTTCAGAAAGATGGTAGGGTGTCTTCCTACCAATTGGACCAGTGGGGATGAGCTGCATGCAGCTGTATCTGGTACTTTAAAGCCCTGTCACCTCTGTCCTGAAGCTCACAAGACCAGAAAGCAGAGCTGAGGATGCCTCTGGATGTTGCTGACTTCACAGGCCTGTGAAGCATGGAAAGGTGTTTGACATTTGCTTTATTTTTATAAGAACATTCTCCAGCAGTGGAAAATCTACCTTCTCTTCATTTTCAGCCCAACCATTTTTTCAGGTGTGCCCATGAAAAAGTTTCCAAAGTCCCAAATATTTAGTATTTAAATGAGTATTTCCTTTGTCACAATCTATACTATACATACCCCTCAACTGGCCGGCACCAAAGAAGGCCTTTGCCCTGAAAGATGGGTTACTGTCACCTCTGCCAATAGATTTTATTGGGGAAACAACTGAAAAAGTATCTCCAGTTTAAAAATGCAGCATCATGTCATCCCCCCAGTATAACGATAGCATAAAGCAGTCTTAATTTGGACTTCGTTCTTTCTACTTACACCTCCTCCGTAATATTTTGTTCATGTAATTTTAGGTTGTGGTCTAAAAGAATGGCTGCTATTTTTAAAAAATGATTGTAACAGCTTTGCAATTATATGCGTTTGCTCTTTAAAAAACCCACAGATTCTATGCACAGTTAAACAGAAGGACTAAAATATTAACCACAAAAATATTCAAGTTGGTTTCACACAGCTAGATATTAGTTACATCTGAATTAAAGAAGGGAGACCCGCAGAAACATTACAGCAATATCCTCTATTATAAAAACTTAAGTAGCTTTTATTACTGATATTTTTTGGAATGCTTCTCTGTATATGAAATCCAAGGTAGGTAAATCTATATAGAGAGTAAATGGATTCATAGTTTCTTAGAGATAGGATACAGGAGGTTAGATGACACAGGACGTGAATAATAATGAAGACAAAAAAGAAAGCATTCTAAAATTAATTGTGGTGATGATTGTACATGCTTTTTAATATGATTGAACCACTGATTTGTATGACATGACAATTATGTGTCAATAAACCTGTTTATTTTTTATTCCTGTGTCTTCCTATAGTGAGGCCAACATGTATAGATGTGGTTAATGTTGTTGAAGAAAGATTTATAGGTTGGGACACTCAAGGGCCATTTCTCTGTCCTATAAGATTGCTGTGAGTCAAAAATGACTCAACGGCCATGAATTGAGTTTTGAGCTTATACCAAAGTAGTAAGATATATCAGTTTCTGAAATCTCAGTATCCTCTCACTGTCATTGAGTCAATGCTACCTCATAGGGTCGCCCTGTGGTTTTCAGAGGTTGTAACTATTTACTGAAGTAGAAACCCCAGCCTTTCGTCCTCAGAGCCGCTGGTAGTTTTGAACTGCCACCATGGAGGTTGCAATGCATAACCATGACACCACCAGGGCTTCATCGGTTTCATAGTATAACATTTTTAAAGGTAAGAAATATGATGCTCAGAATAATTTTGCAACATTTCCGAAGTAACACTATTAAGGATGCAAACACAGACTTTCTGACCCCCCCAGCCCCCCCAAAAAAACAAAGCAGGGAGGGAGGGGGTGAAATGAGGAGCTGATACCAAGGGCTCAAGTAGAAAGCAAATGTTTTGAGAATGATGATGCAACAAATGTACAAATGTGCTTGACAAAATGGATGGACGTATGGATTGTGATAAAAGTTGTACAAGCCCTCAATTAAATGATTAAAAAAATACATGTTACACAGTTAACCTAAAAGTCCAGTTATAAACCAATAGCCAATGCAAGGGAGAAAAATAAAGCTTCATTTTCTTTATAGATTCACAGACCTGCCCAATAGGGCAGTTCTCCTCGGTCCTGTAGCTTCACTGTGAGTCTAACTGACACCATGGCAGTGAGTCTGAGCACTCCTCATTTACACTGGGGTTCTGAGCAGTGATCGCAATGAAACCATCCTACACGTGCTTGTCCCAGGACACACCTCAGGAGAGAATGACGGGAAGACACTAGCAAAAACCATCCCAGAAGCTCAGACTGATCCAGGAGCAAAAACCAAGCCCTAAGAACATTTCTATCTAGATTTAAGTGAGGTAAATACGTCTACCCACCTTCTTGCTATTGTAAAAGCAGATGATTTGAGAGCTGAGGATGATTAACCATGAGGAAAAGCTGCAGGGTATCAGCTTAGCTGGGGAAAGAACTTAACAAAGTGGTTTAAAGCACAGCCTCCAGAGCCAGACACCCGTGCTCACCTTTTAGCGTTATTATTTACTTACTACCCGTGGGGCTGAATGCAGGGGATGCAATCCCGTGTCTCAGGTGCCTTCCAGAGAGGCACTCAAAGTACTTAAAAAAAACAAAACTAAGTAAAGACCATTCACAATATAAATTCCAGTTCTGTCCCTTTATCAGATCGTGCCATCTACTGTACAAGGAATAATGAGAAAAAAGTACTGTAATACTTTGAATTCAACACGTTTTATTGTATTTGTATTAAAATTTGATGTGACCTGTGAGGGGCTACAAAAACTTTGTGGAGCAATTCCATGACATTTCATTACATCCTCCCATGAAGTTATTGAAACCTCTTCGTATGCTATTTTAAACGTATCAATATTTTAATAGATCTACTTTGCATTAAAAAAAACTTTCATGTGGCAATAATAAAAATAAACGGGAATTGCCTAAGGGGCTTCCACACCTCAGATGGCCTTGAAGGACACTCTCCTCTCACTGCCACGGAGTCAAGGCCAACTCATAGTGACCGTATTCACTGGTGCTTCATTGCTTCATCCGTAGAATGAGCTATTAATGGCTCTATTAGTGTATTTGCTGCTGAAGATTAAATAAAAGTGGTACAGTGCCTGGCATAGAGTGGACCCTAAACAAATGACGTCTTTGTCTTCTTGCTTTGTTTTTGTTATTTGTTATTACAAGAAAGTGTTAATAACTTCAGTGAAATATTATTTATATGTTCTCTGCTTAGGGAGAAAGTGAAAGCTTTCTACTCCTATCAAGAGTTACAGTCTGAAGACCACAGAGGCAGTTCTAGCTGGTTCTATGGGGTTGATATGAGTGACAACTTAGTGACTGTGAGTTTGAGGTTTTATTGGATATTTAGCCAAAGTTGCCCTGGCAGTGTAGTAGAATATGACTTTAGCTGATAATTACAACGAATAAAGATATGGCTATCTACTCTCATAAAACTTATAAGCTGGGAAACCCAAAGGGGCAGTTCTACAGTGTCCTAAATCAGTAAATTTTGAGTTTGCTGATTAGCCAAATAGCCCACAGATTGGGGAAAAGAGGCAATGGGTGAGGTTTTTACAACCTTCTGAAGAACATGACCAAGTCAAGGGTCTTCAGATGAGATGTAAGATGATTTATTCTTATGATCTCCTACTGTTCCTCCATAGTTAGGGATAGTGGGCAAAGAAGTCCTCAAACATATGAGAAGAGGCTTAAAGTCTGATTGAATGGTGCCAACAATGTTGTAACAAGAAACATATTGTAGCTAACCAAAATTTTAAATATATTTACAGTTTTGGAAAGAAGTCTAGAAGAGCCTTTCCCCGCCTAGCCTCCTCCCTCCTGTCTTTGACAGGTAAATATACATTCTTGGTCAAACCCTATCAACCAAATCAAGGTTTCAAGAAGATTCCACTGCTCACCTGCCAGTTTGTCATACAGTGGTGGTTTGGGCATTGCTCTGATTCTAGAAGCTAGGCCACCAATATTTCAAATAACAGTAGGGTCACCCATGGGGGATGGGATTCAGTGGAAGCTCCAGACTAGGACAGACTAGGGAGAAGGCCTGGTGGCCTACTTCCAAAAATCAGCCAATGAAAATGGTCTAGATCACAAGAGAATATTGTGCAATCTAGTGCCTGAACACTGGGCCCCCAAGTTGGAAGACCATGGGTTTAATCATGCTTGTGCTTATGAGGCTTCTGTGAGACTGGGCAGCATTGTGTCCTGTTTTATATCAGGTCACCAGCCTCAACTAACAGAAGCAACGAGGATGAAGGTTGCCGATATGGGCATTGAACATGATTTAGCCACGTGACAAATGGGCCTATCAGTAGGCGACTTCACAGAGGAGGCTTCAAAGGGTTGGTGGGAAAACCCCATCTCCTTTCATTGCATTTTCCATGAACTTTTATGAAGGCCCCTTGCACAATGGGATTTCGAAAAAGAGTTGTGCGCTACTATCTGTAATGCACAAGAAGGTCAATTATAAAGACACATCAGCCCTTCTTCAAAATAGGTGACAGAGCTCGCTATGCAGAATGTAGAAGATCCAGCCACCACCACTTCCTTTACTCCTTTCAGGCTCAAGTATAGCCAACTCCAGATACCTTGACGTCTTCCTCCATCTCTTGGCCATTCATGGAGTCCGTCTTGATCTGTCATCTTAGTTATTATGAGCCTTCTCAGAAGATAAAATCTAGATTTTCAAAGCAGCCATGGTAGAACATGACAAAAAAAGATAAGTCTACGAATGTCAAAACAATCATTGTACACAGCCAATTTGATTGCTTTATTTGGCTGCTATTTTGCATCCAGTATTTATTTCTCTTGCTTTTCACCACTTTAAACAGGACTTGTGCAGCATATTTACCCCACGTAGTGCTAGACCTTTGTAAAGTGTTCCAGTGGAAAGATGAGGACTACGATGTGCCTGGGGTCGAAACGATGACTGATTCATAGCAATCCCTGTGGGTTTCTGAGGCTGTAACTGTTTATGGGAGTAGAAAGCCTAGTCTTTCTCCCACAGAGCTGCGGGTGGTTTCAAACTGCAGAGCATGTGGATCACAACTCAATGAGAACACACTCACTCATCAGGGCTCCTGTGCCTGACCCATGCCCTAGTATTTTCAATCATCTTATACGCACGTGGAAGTTGGACATTGAATAAAAACGGCCAAAGAAGAATCCATGCATGTGAATTGTGGTGCTGGAGAGGAGTACCGCACGCACCACAGACTGCCAAAAGAACCAACAAATCTGTCTTAGAAGCAATATGGCCAAATGTTCCTTAGAGGCCAGGATAGTAAAACCTTGTCTCAAATACTTTGAGCATGCTAGCAGAGGAGACTAGTTCCTGGAGAAAGACATCACACTTGGTAAAGCAGCACCAAAAAAGCAAGATGGATTGACACGGGGCCTCCAACCACGGGTTGAAACGTAAGAACACTCAGGAGGATGGTGCAGGACCCATGGGGTTTCATTCGGTAGCTATGAATTGGAACGGACTAAGGCTCCTAACAATGTAATTCCTTAATGGCTCAAATCCGTCTGTTGTTCCTTCTTAGGTAATAGT
>NW_022111370.1:848782-856794 GCF_000313985.2 Echinops telfairi | reverse complement strand
TTTTGCTGCCCATTAGTAGAAAAATAAATTATTTTCACTTTAGATTCCCTACCAAGTTGAAGGGACATACTTCTGAAATGGAATTAAAAAAAAAAGATTTTAAAACTTCCATTTCATAATGTTTCCTCTCATTTTACAGAACAAAATCAGTCAGTGTTTAACAGGTACCCACTTTCACTCCCCTTGATAAGCAGATCACACTTCTCAAATACGTGTACGGTTGGGGGAGAGTGGCTTTTGACACGTTTGCAATGGGTGCGTCATTGTTTTCTTACAATAAGAATGAAATAGAATGAAGTATCTTTGTTGTCGGGTGCTGTGATTATGTCAACTCAGTCACCGCAATCCTACAGAAGGCAGCACTGATCCGAAGTTTGCAAGGCTCTCCTTGAAACACAACTATGCTAGCAGTCTTTCTCACATGCAGCAGCTGGTGGGTTAAAACCGCCAGGACTTTGATGACTATGTGCTTAGCCACTGTGCCACAAGGGGCTTTGAAAATGGTGTCATTGTGCTTCTACTGTTTCTCCAAGTCACATTCAGAGCTGGCTGAGCACAATGTGTTCGACAGACTTGGATTTTATTTTTATGGCATGCCTCATAAAACTGATTTAGCAACCTAGAATGTTACTAAAATACTGAATTATGAACAAAGTTTATTGAGTTTCTACAATCGAACCAGAATGGCTATTATGATCGCCTAGCTATATTGCTCAAAATAGCCGGTCACATGCTCAGCAGGCTCATGGGGAATATTCACAGCTGTCATGAGGGAAGCCAGGCCAATTTTTCAGCGGCCAGTGGTCAGGTTTGGGGAGACTCGTCCATCTGCATTGGATGCCCAAGAAAATTCATAGCACGAGGTGACTTGACTTCACATTGTAATTATAATGGCCCATGAGATCCAAGGATTGTAAATTTTACAAATGTAAAAATCCAAGACTAGAGGAGGGAGTTATGGGAGAGATTCATATAGTAGAGTACTTAGTTTTCGGATGGCTGTGGATGACAGTGAGAGCTCAAAATCCATTTGCAGAGCCACCTTGTGGATTAAGCCTATGGTAAATCCCTTTTACCATTGACCAGAAATGTGACTAGCTTTATTATCAGATGGGATGCATGAGAAACTCAGTTATTATAGATTACTAGTTTAAAATGTATCACCTTATATTTCTTTCCCTTTTAGCTCTTTTTCAATTTTTCCCCTATATTTTATTATTTTCTGCTTTCTTTTCAAATGAGGTTTCTCTGTATGTGTGTTTTCATAAAATTCTTTATATAAAATTCAGGATAGGTAAATCTATGGAGCAGTAACTAGATTGACAGTGTCTTAGAGTTATGGCAGGAGAGGTTGGAGGATGGGGGAGTTAATAATAAGGAGTACAAGAATGAAGAAATATTTTTAAATCGACTGTGGTGATGACTGTACAGAATTTTTCAGTATATATAAACTATTGGCTGATGTGGTATGAAGCTATTTGTCAATAACCTTACATTTTTTTAAAAATGTAACGTGTGCCAAAGTTGTGGTTAGGATAGGTTTATGTTGCAAAAACAAAACAAGACCAAAAGATGGACACAAGTATTATTTCAATTTAAACAAATAAAAGTGGATCAAAACGACAAATGTAAATATTATCTCAAAATGTGTGTGCCTCAGGAATTCAAGGGTGAGGAGCATAATTATGAGGTCCAGGTTCCTAGCTTTGAGCCATGGTGGTGCAGTGGGTACGCATTGGGCTGTGATGTTCAAGATCAGGAGTTCCAATCCACCAGGAGTGCCCACCGGTCTTTCTACTCCCATAAACAGTTGCAGTCTTGGAAACCCACAGGGGGTCGCTATGAGTCTGCATTGACTTGATGGCAGTGAGTTTGATTCCTAGTTCTTTATAAACTTGTAGTCAAGATGTTGGCCTGGGCTGCAATCGTCCAAAAGCATGACAGGAGGTGGAGGAGCTGGTTCAAAGACAGCGCCCTCAGGTGGCTGAATGCAGAAGGCCTGCCTCACTTCCTCACCATGTGCTTTTCTCCTCTGAATGCCCACACAACATACAAGCTGATTTTTTCAGGAGTAAAGAGAGAGAAACCGAAATGTTATCCTTAGTGTATAGACAAGGGATTATTGAAGATTTCCCACAGCTTTAGGAAGCGTGGTGGCACGGCTGTTAGCAGGTAGTTACCCTCCAAAACTGCCGTGGCAGCCCAGGAACAGCTCTGCAGAAGGATGTAGCAGTTGACTGCTGTTCACAGCGTAGCCAGGGGCACCTCATGGAACCATTGTGCTCCGTCTCAGGTAATATCGACGGGTAGGAAGCGACTTGATGTCAATGTTTGTTTGTTTGTTTGTTTGTTTGTGGGACTAACTTTTGTGTATGATTTCTGAAATTACAAACTGTTCTTCACAAATAGTTAGCTCTTTGAAGCAAGAAACCAGAACATTTAAATTATCTAGCCACGACCCCCACTAGTAAGCACTTGTGCGCTAAAAGACTCAAAAGCCCATATTATTTTACAGTGTACTCTTTATATCCAGTCAGCCTTCAATTGAGCATGAATTTTTGTTCTGATATTAACTAAAATTTTCCTGATTAAATTATTAAAATAAGTATTTTATTATAAAGGTGAAAAATAAGTAGAATACGCAATTAATGATGCCAATAATTAACTCAGATTTAGCAAGAAGAATGAAATATTTTACTAAAAATGGACATTTTTAAAAGCATATTATTAGATTTTATACTAATTTCTAATTATCCCTGGTGGTGTTGTGAGCTAGACATTCAACTTTGCTTGACTTCTCTCACATCCTACTTTTGGAAGCTTTACCTTACACTTCTAGCCAAAGAGAACAAGTAGATAAGACATGTTATCCAATGTTATCACCTATAAATATAATATTCTTTGAGCTTCCTGTGTATCTAATTAAATACATAATCTATAGTGTATGTTACTGAACTACATAATATAATGGTGATTTAGAATGAACTATGTTTCTATTATTTCATGAAAATCGTTAACTACCATAGTTAAATTTAAATGGTTTATTTTTTCAGCATAAGAATAAACTAATTCATTACCTGGTTCAGCAACTCTAAATGACTCAATTAAAGTCAATGATTGTGGAGAACCAGCTTTTATGGTGGTTATATTATATACATATTTCTAGATACGGTTTAAAAAATCCTAACAATTTCAAGACTCAAAAAACAAATAAATAAAACCCACATTATTTTGCCTTGCAGAGGGTGCTTGGAGACAGAAATGTACATTCAAGTGTATCCTATAAATAGACTCAATTTTCTAAACACTGTAACACTGTAATAATTAATTATCCTTAATTGATTAATCTTAATACAGTGTTTTGTTTTGCTATCTTTATTGCATTGTATTTTTCTTTAAATCTTTTTCGAATTACCAGAACCTTGACTTTGATATGCATGGAAGATCACACAACTGTGTGTGTGTGTGTGTGTGTGTGTGTATTTCCCTTTCCACGTGATTAGCAATGTGAGATTTCAATACATCTAATTCAAAGAAATACCTTAGAGCAGTGCTTCTCAACCTATGGGTCACGACACCTTTGGGGTCAAGCAACCCCTTCACAGGGGTTATCCAATTCATAACAGTAGCAAAATTACAGTTATGAAGTAGCAATGAACATAATTTAGTGGTCGGGGGGGTCACCACAACATGAGGAAATGTATTAAAGGGTGGCGGCATTAGGAAGGTTGACCATCACTGCCTTACAGGGTATTTTACATTGATTTGTACACAACTCAATGAAAGAACCTTTAAAGAGGCAATCACATCTGGTGGCTGTTGGGCCAATGTAGATGTGTGTTCAATATTCTGCTAATGTTGGAAATCTGTATCTTGAAGACAACAGCCTTTTCACCTTTGAACTGATCTTAGAGATTGAGAGTTGTAGTGCTCTGAGCTGCCCCCCCAGCTGTCGTCTCTCAGTGTGTACCTTTGCATTATGAAGCTTGAATTGACTGTAGTTACCCTGCAACTATGGTACTAGAGCTTGTCTGTTATTTGCAGCACAGGAATTTCTCTCCTTTATTGTACCCCCGAAGTCCTAGGTGACCCAAAGTATTATGCACTTGACAGCTAACTGAAAGGTTGTTAGTTTAAATAGGGAGGTGTCTCAGAAGATGTCTTGAAAGTCTTATTGGGCAGTTACTACTCTGCATACATGGGGCTCACATGAGTCAGAATATACTCAATGACAATTACCGACAAAACTGAACTCATTGGCACCTCATGGTAAGATGGGAACTACTTCTGTATTGTGCAAATTAATTGCTATTTTAATGCCATACCTGACTGCCACATAGAATCAGATCACTTCTACAGTGTATGCAACCTGTTCAATACCTGTGGTCCACAGAGCTCTAGCCCAAGCATCGTTACCTTGTGAGTTATCTAATTCCACTGTGGGGGGAAAAATATCCATGAAGAGATGTTTTTAAAGAACAGAAATTTATTGTCTCGATTTTGGAAACTGGGAGTTCAAATTAGGGCTTTGGCTATAGGAGAGGGACCTTTCTTATCAGCAGGCCAGAGAGTTCCTCAGCTTTTCTATTTCCTCATGTCTCTGTGTCTATTCTGCATTATGTGTAACTCAGAAGGGATTAGGCTTAGGGCCCACCAGAAGTCCTCATGCATCCAAGCCAGTAAATATGAAAGACAGGTTCTTGTCCAGCTGATTGGGAAACATCCATATTTGCCCTGATTCATAAAATTTTAAAAGTGATCTAATAGAATGCTCAAATTATGGAAAAATATCATTAATATCACATGCAAGTAAAATTTCACTGAAATTTCAGCAAAGTGTTTGCAGCAGTGCATTGACAGGGAGCTTGGTTTGGGCTAGATTCAAGAGTACTTGGAACAATGCTTATCATTGTTGATGTCAGATGGATCTTGGATGAAAGCAGAAAATACCAGAACGATGTTTGCTGTTGTTTAATTAAGTATGCGAAGGCATACATTTGTGTGGATCATTAAAAAAACACACGCACAAATAAACAAACCAACAAACAAAAATTATGGATAGCATTAAGAAGAATGGGAATCCCAGAACACTCCATTGTACTCATGCAGAACTTGCACATGGATTAAGAGATAGTCATGTGACCAGAACAAGTGAATACTGCACAGTTTAAAACAGGAGAGGTGTGCCTCAGGCTTGCATCCTCTCACCATCCTTATTCAGGCTGTGTGCTAAGCAAATAGAGAAGCTGTCTTATATGAAGAAGAACGTGGCATCAAGATCGGAGGAAGGATTATTAACAACCTGTGACATGCAGAAGAGAGAAACTTGCTGGCTGAATTTGAAGTCCTTGCTAACGGAGATAAGATCGCAGCCTTCAGTATGGATTCCAACACACTGTGAAGACAACTACAATCCTTACAATGGGATCAATAGATGACATCATAATAAATGGAGAAAAATAGTTGAAGTTGTCAAGGATTTAATCTTGCTTGGATCCACAATCACAGCACATGGAAGCAGAAGTCTAGATAAAAGGCTGCATTGCATTGCACAAGATCTCTTGAAAATGTTGAAAAGCAGGGATGTTACTTTAAGAACGAAGGTTTCCCTGACTCAAGCCATGGTATTTTGAATTGCTTCATAGGCAGGTGGACATTTGACACTGTATGAGGAAGACTGATAAAGAATCAATGCAGTCAAATTGCATGCTGGTGAAGCACATGGAAGGTAACTCTGGGCTGCCAAGAACCAAGAAGTCTGTCTTGGAATCTTGGGAAAAGTATTGCCAGGATGATCCCGAGAGGCAAGATGACAAGATTTAGTCTCCCTATTTTGGTCATGTTATTGGGAGAGACTAGTACCGGACAAGTGTGATTGCCACAGTGGCTGCCACCAGGAATCAGAACATAAAAGCAATCGTGGGGCTGGTGCGGGGCCAGGCAAGGTTTGGTTCGGTAGTACGTAGCGTCCTTATGAGTAGGAACCAACTCTAAAGCACGTCACAGCAACAATAACAAACCATTCTGTGAACAGAAGTATATTCAGTCAGCTACTTGTCACTCCAAAGTACGTGGAGAAAGCAGTTCTGTGTTTGAGTTCTATTTTATGTTTTCTGACCCTTTTAAAAATAGGGATCATTCTCTTCTTCCTTGATTGGGCATATTTTGGTATGTTAGCTTTATTTACCACAGATTGTAGTGGGAAATGTGGAATTCAAGCAACTTAGAAAACGTTTGATATGAATCAGACTTGGGTATAGTCTCTGAACCCTTGAATATTTCTCTGAATTTCTCATAAAATATTATAGTTTTGTATTAAACAGAAATTATTCCATTTCCTTTTAGTTTGATTTTTAGATGGATTAAGGAAGGTTCTTCATGAAATATGACTCAAATGGTTTAAGCTACACTTAAGTTGAATTAAATGTCTTTTTATCCATCAGTCTTCCAAAGTACATCACTTTAGCATAGAGAATGGATTTCTAGAGAATTACTTTGAAAGTAAAAATTGAAAACTATAGATTACAAATGTGGCCCATAGGACAAAAACAGAAATTCCAAGTTAAGCATTTTGGCTTGTAACAAAGAAATGCTATTTAAATAAATGGGAACCCATACTGAAAATATTTCATGCTACTTATAGACTATTGATGATCTCTTTCTGGATTTATACTTTAAATATCACACATGCAAAGGCCTAATTTGTAGAAGGTATCCAGACTGATTCAGTTGAAGAACTCTATTTTAACTCAGAGTATATAATTAGAATACTAGTATTCTAGCACTTCAAGATATTTTTAAAGTGTTTGAAAACTGCTATATTTTCACAGAAGGTTCCTCATTGGCACAGAAAATGGAAAACCTGTTTAATATGCTTATGATGCACTTGACTCTTCCTTTTTATTGTGTTCTCTCAGTCCCTGCTCACCCACAACTCATGTCCTTAATCTTGCTATCTGTTCCCTGCTGCCATCTCCTGTTAACCTGTCTGCTAAGATGATGGCATGCCTGTGTCCAAACGCCTAGGGACCTCCTGCTTAACTGGGACGCTTCTGAGCCTCACCACCTGTCATCTGTCCGGACCTCCTCTCCTTTCTCCCCAGGATCTGCATCACTGCCCATGTTGTTAGCATTTTACTACTGCCTCCATTGCTAATATTGTGTCCAAACCATCACCATTGGTTGGAAGATGAGACCATGTGCTCCTGAAAATTTACTCTCTTACACAAAAAGGGTCACTTCTATCCAATGGGTGTACTGAAACAATGCAGTCCAAAAGTTATGAGTATGTGTAACACGATACACACAGCTTTGTCTGTATTGCTGTGATGGTGCAGAACATGTTCACAGATTTGACTTTGAATAAGTCTCTTAACCTTCAGAGCTCAGGGATGGGGCTTTTACTTGATGATAAGCGGGGAAGGCTTCATTAGAAGGTACATTTGAATGTATTTGGGTAGATGCCCAGCAGTTGGCTGTAGAGTTTCCCTTGGGGAACTTTAGTAGACACAGCATAAAACTGATCTTTAAAGTTCTAAAAGCTTTTTATGGAATTGGCTTCATAGCTCGTTGAAGCTTTTTGACTTTTGTTTGGCTCATAAAACTATAAGATGATTGAGAAACTATTTTATGTAACCCCCATAATAAAATAGGCCATACCTATCCTAATGTTGTTTATTAAAATATCATGTGGTTTAGGGCAGGCTTTAAGTCTCTTACCCTAGCCCAGTGACCTTGCAAAATGGAGACCTTCCCATTGTTAAGGTGATACTACTGAGACAGGGGAGCTTACAACTTCCCCAAGGTTGTAAGTAAACTTAAGACGTCAACTGAAACCTAGAGGTGTAATACTGATTGTGTGTGTGTGTGTGTGTTTGTAAAATCTTTAAAATTACAATCCTGTCAAGGTGTCATCAATTTTACAAATTTGTCCCACAGTTGGAGCTTAGAAGAACCACTAAACTTCTGGTCTTAGTTTGCTAATTTATATTACATATAGAGCTATCAATATT